>NW_006239053.1:1128833-1131614 GCF_000226075.1 Solanum tuberosum
TTAAGTTTTAAATTTTCGTTATGCAATTTAAGAATTTTTTATGATATGAATATCTAAGACAATGTTAACTACTTGGTGATCTTATGGATATTTAATTAATTTCTAATATTTGAAATGAAGTTTTAAGCAATGTTTGTTGTTGGTGCCTAGTTTTTTTTTACATAATTGATATGATTAAGGGGATCTATAAGGAGATGAAATTCTTTATAACAAATTTGATCAGAAGGAATTATTTTGTGGGAGAATTAAGTAGTGGGTTAGCTCCCTCTCTTCTTCTCCTTATTATTAGTACTAATTATATATACTATTTAATGTGCGTTGGTTCTTATTCTTTCATGTATATATATTACGAGTTTATAAAGTTGCAAGTTAAACATATTTTTTTTTGTTGATAATTAGTAGTAAAAATAAAAAACTTAAAACATGATGACATTGTTGAACCCACCCAACCATCTTCCATGCCAAGTCGTCCATATATAGAACCCGGGCTAACCCATCAGTGGCCTCCTAAACTTGGCACCAACTTTCACTTGGACACTTTAACTAGACTTTGTTCATTTTAAGCACCTTATGTCAAACCTCATTGTGTCATTTTGACACTTTTTATATTTTCAAAACCGCATTTTAAGTGCGTACATCCAGACGCCTCTTATGTGAAAAAAATAAACGAATTGGTATGTGACACGTGAAAATTTTATTTTATTTTTAAAAATCTCAATTTACTTTCTTTTTTTCTTTCTTCCAGATCTCAAACCCCATGCCCCCACCTCTTTTCTTCTTCTTCTTGCGCCTCCTTCCCCTTCATCTGTTCTTCTCCATCAAAAAGGCAAGAACATAGGTTAGTTTACAAAGTAAAATACGTTTTGGAGAATAAGGGAAATCATACCAAATCGAAAAGTTTTTATATGACATTTAAAAGAAGATGATTTCTTGTGCTACTACGATTGGGATTTACAATGAAGGATATGTAAAATAAATTTCTTTTTTTTTCATTGGAGGTTGTTCTTATTTCTTTTTTATTCCTTGAAATCAATTTAATTTTCAATGGAGAAGGTAAGAATGTAAATCAGTTTTTCCATTTGAAAGAAGTTGATTTCTTTTTTTGTTCCCTAAATCAGTTTTTCCATTTGAAAGAAGTTGATTTCTTTTTTGTTCCCTTGAAATCGATTTTTTTAAAAATATGAATCAAGATGCAAATTCGATTTTCAAAGAAGATGGAAGAATCAAAGAGTGTAATCCAGTAAAATATTGTAGAATTTTAAAAAAAAGTTGTGTGGTGATGGAGGATGGTAGAAGGTGGGGAAGATGGAAGAGAGAAAGCAAGGAAGAAGAAGGAGAAGAAAATATTTACAAAAAAATTCAGAATATTTACAAAAAAAAGTCTCTGACGCGCTCAAAATTCGTGTAGCACACGTATTGTGCTTAGTCAACAAAAAGTGTCAAAATGAAACAGCGAGACCCTACATGAGGTGTCTAAAATAAACATCGCCCACTTGAGGTACCTAAGTGAAACTTCGTGCCAAGTTTAGGGGGTCACCGATGGGTTAGGCCTATAGAACCCACCCAACCATCTTCCCTGGTCATCACGTGCGACCCCTCCAAACCCCGCCAACAATTAGGCATGAAGCTGCCATCAGTGTTAATCTTGATACATCCTTCGGGCGGAAAAACCCAACTAATGAAAATAAGTTCTGTATCGATCACTCAATTTTCTGTTGATTGAAATGAATGATATTCAACTCTTGGAATTGGAAAAAAATATGAATTTTGACAATAAACCGGATGAACGTATGTTGACATTGTTTTTGTAGTATCTAAAATTGCACTTAATAACACTAAGACCAAAAGTATAAAAAAAAAAACGTGAGAAAAGTGAGAACTAATGATAAAACTAAGAGCACATATATATAAATCTCAATTTGTAATAGGATTCAATTAATTAGCCTTTTCAAAAAAAGGAAACTAATAAAAAAACTTATTAATCCTACGTCATGCCGGATTCAATTTAATTAGCCAGGTATGGAAAGTTAGAAAAAGGAAGGTTTATATTAAGTACACCATTATATGCGAGTACATTTTCATCTATCTAAAACAATCTTCCACACCTCAAAATACATGTGGTGGCTAGATATACGCTTTCTGAGTAGGGATGGCATGAGGTGGTACGGGGTGGGGGTGAGGCGGGTTGAGCTTAATCCGCAAAAATTTTAATCCGCCCCTTATAATAATTTTTTTCATTTTCAATCCGATCCACCCCGCCCCGCATAACTTTTTAAATATTTTCTTTTTCTAGTTAAGTTTGATACTAAAAATAAAATTCATAAAAATAAATTCTTTCTTTCATTAAGTTGTACTAATTTAATAGGATAGTGACTTAAAAATTATTTTTTAGAGGTCAATTGGAAAACATGTAAGAAATTGTATTATTTTTTATTAAATCATTTTCATTTACTATCTTGAATATTTTAGTAGATTTATAGAAGTTATCTTAATAAATAATGTTCTGTCACTCTTATAACATGTAAAAACTTAAAATTAAATTTGAATCCACATAAAATCACATATCCCCGCAACCTGTCCCGCCCCGCCCCGCATTAATTTTAAAAAAGCCCACTTCAACCCACCCTGCATCCCACCCACCCCGCACAACCTTAAACCCGCCCCCCCCGCATCCGCCCCGCCCCATTGTCATCTAATGCTTGCAACTTTTGGTTTGGGGTTATAGTGATGCAGAAGGGATAACGACTCGCTTACCTAACAACAATAATATATTCATTTCAC
>NW_006239053.1:1132010-1153819 GCF_000226075.1 Solanum tuberosum
CCCGCCCCGCCCTACATAGCCTTAAACTCACCCCGCCCCGCATCTGTCCCGCACCATCGCCATCCCTATTTTTGAGTATGAAAAAACTTGAGTTTCTTCGGTGGAAGAACTCAAAGTACATGTGGTGGCTATACGCCTTTTGAGTATGAAAAAGTTGAACTATTTCTCCTGAACATAGCAACTTGCAAATATATAGTACAAGATGATGTAATATCCTACCTTCCCCAAATTTCAATAAAATTTCACCGAATATGTTGAAAAGCTAGCTATTGGTATTCAAGAATGTTTCTGGATACAATAAAAGAAGAGTGGTAAAGAAACTTGATCTGTTGTTACCATTATTAGCAAGAGATTGAGGCGGATTTAGAGTGGATCCAAGAGTTAGGTTGTACACTCATTACTTCTAGGAGATCACATGTACGTTACCTTTAAATTTTGAATACGTCTTTGATCAGTAACTGGAATCTTCCTCAACTCATCCTTCTCTAGTCCTTTCGACAAACGCGAGGCCTCAGCTTTCGCGGACTCAAACAGAAATCTCACATTGTATCGTAAGATACAACGCGAGATTTCCCTGAGAGTTAGGACGCATATCAGAATAAGTAGCACGGCTGCAACAACTATTAGTAAACATGAGCTATTTGAAATAATCGAGTCATCACGGTCATTATACGACTGAATAGTCGATGGAGCCCGAAAACCTTTCATCAATATCGTAGAGAAAGAGAATTACAAAGTGAAGAATCGAATCTTTTATTGCTAGCTCACATTACATTTATGATTTATTGTACACTATTTTGGTTCATAGCTCTACTTGTAGATCATCTTTCTTCCATCCAAAAGTTACTCCCGATTTATTTTACTTGTCCACTGTATTATAAATATTTAAAAAAAAGTTTATGGTCTGAAATATATCATAAACATTTTCTTGGATATAAAATCATATAATTAACCATGATATAAAATGTTTATAACTAAATTATTAAAAAATGTCATTGATTTTTAAACAAATGAAAAATGTGTTTGTACAAAATGAAACGGAGGAGCAACTCTTCTTTTTTGTACAAAAGATAATTTGGCTCATCGATTCTTAATAGGCGATTTGATTTGTATTATATTGTTTTGAACAGTTTTCACTATATGAACAAACGTTTAAAGTTGAGTTCGCCACAAAATTCACGTTTTTTAATCATAGTACCAAAATGAGACTCATTTTTTTAATTATCATTTTGCCTTGATATTAAAATTTCATATTATATTGTTCACATTCTAATTAGTAAGTTAAGTGTGCGGGGAACGGAATGTCAGTTCTGTTTATATAATTTTTAATAATTCTCACCTCGTGAGTTAGTTTAACGGACCTTGACCAAGCATAATTTTGGATACGAGTCCTCAACATTGAAGGAAGTGCATGAAAAATGTAGTACTACTACTAAAGACAGCAAAGTTTGTTTCTTTTCAAAAAGAACTGAAAAAGGAAAAGATAGCACATGCTACTTGCTTTATTGTTGAAATGTAAATGGATATAAGGCCCTCTTAATCCAACAATATATATCTAACTGTTCTTGTTGGTTTGTTACAACCAATTAAAGTACACTTCAACGACATACCACAAGTGGGGTTTGGGGAGGGAGGGTAAAGTGTACGCAACACTTGAGGTATATAATTCAAATTCATTACAACAACATTTTCAATGCCACAATATTAATACCTACCTAGCTATGGCTTAATACTACAATTTAGCTGCTACAACATCAAAGATCATTAAGAAGGAGGGCCATGAATGTTCTTCCAGTTAATACAGACAAGTAATAGTGATTCAATGAAGAGAACAATGTTCAGTATAATTTATGTAGACTGCTTCTTCTTGAACCTCAAAACTGTCACATGCCTCGTGGTGTACATAATACTTACCAACACCTGGTGTTTATATCAAACCAACAAATGCAAAACCTATATGTCGTTTATAAATGCATTGTCACTGTAGTTTTCAAGTGACAAGTCAATTTGTCTGGTCTAATACTGAGTACGGGTAAGTTTTTACTATACCTCAATATCCAGACAATGAGAAAAGAAAACAATTAACCCTAAGGAATGACAGTAATCTACCATTTACCAAGATAGCTGGTGGCAATCATTCAAACATCAAAGAAGAATGAATTAGTCCAACTAGATTTGCACTTGGATCCTTAAAGCAAGGGTAGACAGATGTGTAGGCTCTCTCTTCCAATATCCAACTTCCTAGAAATGCTTTTGATACTATCTTAGCTTGATCAATTTCAAATACTCACTTTTCTCAAACACCAGCTTTCGCTGTCCACCAAGGCAAAAATAATTAGGTAGGATGTTTTAGGTCAATTGTGATCAAGCCCAGAGCTTACTCTTCTATTATAAAATTTTCATTTGTGATAGTGAAAGACAGCCAACAGTTTAGTCTGATCATATAACCTATCAGTATATTCTTCCAAGGGATGCATTCACCATGAACAATATGTTTGTCCTTTAGGCTTTAAGCATAATTCTACAAATATAGTTTTTACTGCAACAAGGGAGAGCCCACAACTCTCAAACTAGAAAGCTTTCTGTGGCTTGAGAACTCTAACCTCTGAATAAACGTGTATAGTTGGGAAGGAAGAGCATACAAACTTAATATTTAACCAATGAAGGTAAGTCGAGGCTTGTTACAAATACCATCCAATATAAATGGTACCTGAATATATTGACTGATGCAAACAGATAGCGTAAAAGGAAAATGGTCGATCCAACAACTGATTTGAGGGATTGGCAAACCAAATGTCTGGGATTGACCAATGTATGTTTGAAAATAAGTATAGATGGAGTTAAATACACATTAAAGAACCCCTGCTTGTAACATACAATGTCTAAATTTGAACTTGCTAATGTAGAAGAGGTATTGGACTAATAAAGGAGGCTAGCCTGCCCAAACAACACATTTTTGCTAACACAATCAATAAATAGGCCACAGCCCACAAGCAAAATCGAACTAGTCTAGATGAATCAATGAGCAACATTTGAGTGTCATTATCTTTACACTAACCAACTTTCTAAAAGGGATTTTTATAAGAACTTCAATTAGGGACCCTTCAATACAGAATCAACCTAATGTATATGACTAAACCATCAAGCACAAACAATTGTTACACAGAGATAGCATATGTAAAAATCAGTACAACCAAAAATTAAAAAGATGAATCAAATCTACGAAACTTCCCGAAGGACAACATCAGAATTCATGCATAATTAGCATGTATTATCCCACATAGTTGTAGTCACTTTTCAATTAGTACTTTACAGAACTATGTCAAAAGCAAACACCCAAGAAAGAAAATCAACTAAAGAGAGCATTTTGCAAAAACCAAACTGCCTTCTTTACTTTTATAAGCACAGCAATCCCTCTACTACTAAAATTTTCACCTCCATTTTCAGCTAATACTTTCTGACTAATCTAACGAAAACAATGTTAACGATTGCATTTAAAGTATAGGGTAGTAACAAGAAGGGCACCTGATCAAACCATTCTCATTACAAACCGTGCAAGTCCTGAATCCACTTTTCTCGCTATAACACTTTTGGCTACCACTGCACTCTTCACAGAGAACAAATCTATTACCTCCACACACTTCGCACGTGCTGAATTCCGCCGGAGTCAGCCCTTCAACGTATTTCTTCAGCTCACCGGCTTCATGAAGCTGAATAATCTCCGCCGCGCCACCAACGTAACTCCCGCCGATGAAAACTCTGGGCAAGGACAATTTCGTCTTTACACGGGTACCCAATATCGTCTTTAGCTCTTCCATGAACCCCGCATCCATAGACACATCTCGTTCATCAACCGAAACACGAAAGCTAGACAGAATCGATCGAACGGCTTTGCAATCATCGAATGTAGAACGAATTACTCTAAGGCTGGTGAAGTAAATCACTATTTTCTTCTCAGCTGCTGGGATTTGAATCGATTTCGGAGTTGTTGATTCGGGTGCGGGTGCGGGTCGGGTTGAGAAAGCACGGAGGACCGCGTTAACGCGGAGGACACGATGGAATATATTGGGTTTTTTGGTGGTGGTGGTGGAAACGGGTGAATTGTAATCAGAATCGTCGGAGAAAAGGGTGTTGATATCTTTGAAAGAAGAACAAGAGAAATTGGGAGAATTGTTGTTGTGAATCCAAATCTTTGATTTGGTTCGACTAAGCAACATGATTTCCAGAAATCGAAACAACAACGAAGCTATGATCAGCGCGACGCAATGGGGGTGTTGTTGGCTGTCCCTTCCGATTTTCCGACTTCTACGAATGCGTTATTATTAAAACAATCGTAGTTCGACCCGGTCCGCATCCATCAAATGCTTCCCTTTTACTGTAATTTTGATTAGGCTTAATATATATTTTGCCTTTCTAAGTTGTAAAAAAAATATTCATTTGATAAATACTTTTAACTACCAAATCCTTACTTGATAGAACATGGGGCCAAAAATTGTACAAGACTCCAAACTGGTGGCGCATATAACGAAAGTATATTTAATAGAAAAAATTGAACTAATTGTGAGCGTTTATGTATGTGGGCACGTACTTAACAAAAGGATACTCCTTATTTCAATATGTTTATCCTACTAAAATATTCGATATAACATGTGTAAAGTAAGAAATAAAGAGTTGTAAACAATTATTTTTGAAAGGGAGGTGGTAAATTTTAAACCTATAATATATTTTTTTTATCTCAATGCTTGATTAAGTGACACGTGTTAGATTTTGAAAAAAAATATTGATCCTCTTCCTCAGGCTCCGGCCGGCCTTCCCTTTGGTCTTGTCTCACAGAAAAATTGGGAGAAATCTAACGAAATAATAGAAGTTGGCTGGCCAGATACCCACACATTTCTCCTCTTTATCTATTTCGATTATTGTTCATATCATCTCTTTTTTTCGTATTTATTCGATTCAATGGTGTTTGATGATTTATCTCTGTGAGGCGGAGGGAAAAAAAAGAAGGAATTAGAGGTGTTTGGTTATGGCAAACAATGGTGATCAGCAGAGCAAGCTACTGGAAAGGCGAGAAGACGTTGGTAATGTGCCTTTTCTTTCTTTCTTTTTCTCAAGTTAATGGTGCATGTCACAACATCATCGATGCGTGAAATATATACATGTTGATTATCTAAAGTGGTCAAACACTGACGAGGTTACAGTAATGTCCGAGCAATTTACGTGAACCTCGACTAGTTATCTGCTACAACCATCAGCACATGCACTACATAATTTTGCCTACTAAAATTCAGGCAGAAGTGAAAAAAATCACCTAACTCATTTGCGACAATGAAAGACAGCCAGCAGTTTTTACCTATCCCAAGTTTGAATGTACATGTCAGTATTTTCATTCAAAAGATGCTTTCACCGTAAACAAATGTTTCTCCTTTAAGCATAATTCTACAGATATAGTTGTTACTGCAACAAGGGAGAGCCCACAACTCTCAGGTTAGAAAGCTTTCTCTACCTCTCACTAAACGTCTATAGTTGGGAAGGAATATCACCCAATCTTAATATCAAAATGTTGCCAAAAAGCCTGTTACCTTTCTTCAACACAGATAGATACTCGATAACTCTATCTACCAAGACTTGGGACTATAGAAGAAAAACAACTTTAACTTAATCCATTTGTCTAAGCTTTGATGGCAGAGTTTGTACATAGGCTAGTGAGAGAGAGAGAGAGAACAAATACCTAACAGAATAAACGGTCATATGCAAACTCTGCCGAGCACCATCGTTGGTAAAACAAAATAGAAATAGATAATTTTGGAAGGGTCTAGGTATAACAAGGAGGTTGGCCCCTGCCTCAAAGTTGCTAAACACATTCAATAGATTATGTCTCAAGCAAAACCAGTATTCTGAAACCACAATTCAAGCTATGTAATGATTTGAAACAACGTCTCTATCTCTGTCTCCACGAGGTAGGGTTTGTGTACACCCTACCCTCCCCAGACCCCACCTAACGGGGTTTGTTGTTGTCGAATTAGAGCCAACCCAAAAATGAGGCAATGTGCAAGATTTGATTGTCATTACTCATTATCTTTATGCAAAATTGCTAACCAACTTTCAGAAAGACATTTTAATAGAACTTAACTTCATCACATATATACAGATAATGCATACGACCAAGACATTAGAACTCTAACATTCTGTTAAACAGAGAGTGTTACCCCTAATCAATAACAATTTACCCAGGCACAGCATATTTGTAATCAAGCAAGCTATGAAAAAAATACATAGAAAAATCAACTAAAGATAACATTTTGCATCTAATCAAACTGCTTTCTTAGCATATAAACACACCCAATGCACCAATTCCCTCTACCTCCACCAAAAAAGGGGAAAAAAGAAGAAGAGAAAGAGAGATTAATCATACAAAAAGCTGCTAATGGAAGATTAAAAAGAAGAAGAAAATGAAGTGTATAAAGTTTTCATCTTCATTTTCAGCTTATACTTTCTGACTAGCCTAAAATATAGTTATAGAGCTTGCTAATCTAATCATAGTGTAATTGGGGCATAGTAACAAGATGGGCACCTGATCAAACCATTCTCATTACAAGACGTACAAGTTCTGAATCCACCTTTCTCGCTATAATACTTGTGGCTACCATTGCACTCGTCACAGAGGATAAATCTATGGCCGCCGCACACTTCACACGTGCTTAAATCCGCCGGAATCAGCCCTTCAACGTACTTCTTCAGCTCACCTGCTTCATGTAGCTGCCGAATCTCTTCTGCACCACCAATGTACCTCCCGCCGATGAAAACTCTCGGCAAGGACGGTTTCGTCTTTTCACGGATACCCAATATCGTCTTTAGCTCTTCCATAAACCCAGAATCCATGGACACATCTCGTTCGTCGATCGAAACCCGGAAGCTACGCAGAATCGTTCGAACAGCTTTGCAATCGTCAAATGTAGAACGAATTACTCTCAGACTTGTGAAGTAGATCACTATCTTTTTCTCAGCTCCTGGGATTTGAATCAACGGCTCCGATTTACGGGTCTCCTTGAGATTTGATTCGGGTTGAGGGAGGAGGGTTTTGAGGGGCAAATCGGGTCCGGGTCGGACTGATAGAGCACGAAGAACAGCGCTAACACGGCGTACACGATGGAAGATATTGGGTTTTTTGTTGGGGGTGGGTGAATTGCAATTTGAATCGTCAGAGAAAAGGGTTTGAATATCTTTGAAAGAAGGACAGGAGAATTTGGGGGAATTGGTGTTGTGATTCCAAATCTTTGATTTGGTTCGAGTTACCAACATGGTTTTCAGAGATCGAAGAACTGAATCAACAAGAAGAAGAAGAAGAAGAACTTTGTTGAAACTTGGTAGGATTTGGTTATTGAGGTTTCTTGGTTGAAATCAATGGCGGAAAATGGAAGAAAATATATTGTAGAAGAAGATGGGAGTGGGGACAGTGAGAAGGAGAAGGGTTTGGCGTCAGTGTTAAGGGATTATAGAGAAGAAATTGCGAACGTGGTGAAGGTGTCAGGGTGGGTGGGGGTGACAGTGGCCAACAGAGAAGGGGAAAATTACTCTGATTTTAATATACATTTTCATTTTTCCTTGTTATATTTAATACTAATTATTTACAAAATCTAAAAATATAGTATAGTATTAATTAATATAAATATTTAAATCAGTTACTAATATTATTATTATTATTATTAAAAGAAAAAACATACCAGGTTAATATGAAGGAGTCCTTAGGATGACTCATCTCGTTTGGAGGGTGGTCTATCACACAAATGACTTGAAATCGATTTGTCTTCAATATTTTTTAAATCAAATTTATTGCATAAAATTTATCTACTACAATTTTCATCCCTATATAATTTATAAATTATTACATAATGGAGAATTTATCCTATAGACCTATACTCACCTCAGAGTGCTAATTCGAAAGGCGAGACAAAAATTAAAACCGCTACTGATTATTTTGGGATTAAAAAAATATGGAGGAAAAGTACTATATGAAATGAAAGAAAGAGAAAAAATGAAGAGGAGATTTTGAGGATAAAATAATACTATAGTAATGGGGAAGAAATCTGACTTGCACATGTTTGGTTTGACTAATTTTTTTTTTTTGGTAAATTAGAAATTTAACTAAAAAAATAAAAGCCATACGATTTTTAATTCTGTCAAAAAAAGTTTTGGTCATAATTTTTGGATTAAATTAAAAAATTATCTTCAGATAATTATTTGATTAAATTTTCAAATACTCTGAGCCACTTTTTGAGATTTCAACTTATAAACTTTAAATTTCAAGTATCAACTTCAAAATCACGATGAAAGGGAGTTGCTCGGATGGTAAACACCCCTTACTTCCAACCTGAAGGTTTTATTTTATCAAATTTATTTTTTATTGGCCGAAAAGTGTACACATTAGTATATCCTTCTTTAAATATGTTTGACAATTATTTTATTGGCTTCCAGCAAATACGTTCAATATGAAACTATAGGTTATAAGAGGTTGATAATTGTGTGACAAGATTGACAATAATTAGGTAGGTGGTTCTAGTACTTAATATTTCAATTCTTTTACTAATTTTAACACTCAAGTGATGCTTCATAATTTTGTATTAAGACTAAAAGTATACATTATCTTACTTGATTTTCGTAAACAATTACTTTCCTTGATCTTTTCTAAAAAATCTCTAAAAACAATCGATTTAGTTTGAGTCGTAACATTATTATTAATATTCAATTAAGTTTTTCCTTCATAGTGATTTGAGTTTTGACTGAATGGCTTAACAACATCAATAAAAATGAAAATTATATTAATTTAAGTTAAAAATAACTTCCTCTATAATTATGAAAATATGTGATTATTTATTCATTCGTTGTGAATACTCAACATAACTAATACATAAATTTATTCATAACTAATATTACATTACCAATATTCGTACAAATCTAGTTCAATTATTTATCAAACTCTACTGTTCTAAACTGAAAAGTCAACAAAATCATAGAATATGGGAGATTTTAAAACTTGCTACTAAAATCTGTCTCGTAGATTACCAACTTTAAAAAAAAAATTAATAAAAATTGCAACTTCAATGATTTGTATTCCAATTAGTAACATTTTACAAAGAATAGTTCATTTACATAGAAGAAAAATGTAGAGAGTTAATTAAGTAAATGCAATAAAAAAAGAAACGTCATCCAAAAAAGTTTTGAATCATTAAAAGAAGTCATTGAGTAATTAATCGATTACGGGTTGATTAATTAATCGATTCATTAAATAATCCAAATTGACCCGTTTAAGGGATGGGTCAGTTTGGATTACAACCTAAATTGACCCGTTAACAAAATGTCACTCACGTAACATATCAAAAGTTTTGCAAATTTATCGTGTGAACTTGACTTAAATAATATTACAGCATGTAGCATGTTAAGGAGGGGGCGTTTGATATTCGGTTTAGGTTTTTCAAATTTCAAATTCGATAATTGATAGTCAATCCCTTTGCCCGTACACAGGTGACAGGTCAATTTACTATATCCATAGCTTTGAAGACACATATACAAAAAAGAAATCACTAAATTGATGATCATGACTACTCAATTGATGTGGGTAAGGGTGGGAGACAATTAATCTCAAGATAAGCTCATGAGATGATGAATCATGTAAATCACGAAAAGAGATTTGACGTACAAATAAAGTCTCATATTGATAGTGAAAAAATAATTATTATTTTTAGTAAAATATAGTACTAATACTCTTAGAGGAAAGTTATATATGATGTTGGTCCCAACGGTTGAGAATACAATTACATAATAAAAATGTGATTTCTCTACAAGTTTGAGTTTTTAGATGAAATGATTTACTCACTTCAATATGGTATCAGAGCATGCAGGGATCATAAGATCGACTATCACCACCACTCATTTAAAAAAAAATCCACGTATTTGACTCATAAAAAAGAATCAGACTCACACGTGAGGAGCGTAATAAAAGTGTGCTCTCTATGTGAAATTCTACTCCCATATTATTAGGAGCTAGCTATAACGTTGGTCCTCATAACGTTGACACCATTGCTTATTATTATTGAACATATTAAAAGTTGGATAGCTACGTGATCAATAATAATTAATACTCATTTTTTTTTTAAAAAAGTTTGGTATAATAGTAACATCTTCAAACTCAAGAGTCATTAGTACTATATAATAGAATCTAGCCATCCATAAAATGAATTAAAATGTGTATTTATGAGTACTGATGAGAGGATAAGCAAGCATGTGGATTGTCGAGAGAATGGAATTTAAGATTTGGGAATGTTAGCAAAAATGGCTAGGAGTATTATTTTTTATTGACGAATTTAGAATTTTAATTTTAATAATCAGGAATTCTATAAAAAGAAATATATGTTATTGGTTTTTGAATAATTTCTTTATGTATACTAAGTGGAGTTCTTGACAAAAATATAAAATTTTGGCCAAATCGATTAAATTCTTACGAATCTATAATTATAACTCTAATTCCGACCTTGTTCTTTTCCTGATCCTTTTTTTTAGTAAATTAATTTTTTTAAAAGGCGCAATATAAGCATATTTTGTTTCGATTTTTTTTTTTGAGTGAATGTCTCAGAAACAATATTTTTATTCCACATAAATAAGGATAAAATCTCCCTACATTCTACTGTCTCCAAAACCCACTTATAAAATCACAATGAGTATGTTACTGTTGTTATTGGCAATTTAGGCATACATAGGATACATTGTATATACAAATACTATATGTATTTTTTCTTACCTTCTTGATTTAATCCAACCACCTAATATAAAGATCATGAAAATATATTCCTCTTTGTGCTGAAGTTTCAGTCTCAACAAGTTTGATTGAGATTATAAATTAGTAATTGGTACTAATTAATCTAAAGTGAGATGTGTTAATCACCACAGAGAAAACTAATCATAAGGATCAATGGATATATTCTTATTAAACTTTTGGGGTGAGAGACACCCATCACATAGATTCTTATCCACATTTTCCTTTGAAAATAATAAAAATTCATTATCGATTTGTTTGATCATAATAATTATTCACTTTTTAAAAAATATATATTTTTTACTATATTTAAAATTTTGTATTTAGCCATAAAATTTTTAAATTTAATTTGAAGTTGTATTTCAAATTTAGAAAACAATTTATAATTTTTTTTCGGCTTACTTTTTACTTTTGAGGTTGTATTTAAATACCCTCAAGAATAAGGAAACAATATTTAAAATATTCTCCGTAAAAAGTATAACCAAACACAATTCCATATTCAACTTCAACTCCATAAATTTCTCGAAAAAATAAAATATATTTGAAATGTATGGTCAAACCCTACTTTATAAATATTTGATGTTTATATCAATTTAATAGATATAAATTATAATTTCCATATACATATTTATATTGATATATAAATGATATCTGTTGATATATATAGATATATATATATATATATATCCAATATGGATAATATTTATCAAAAATAGTACTGATAAATAAGCTATATATATAGAGAGAGATAATATATCAAAAGTGCCTTTACAATTGTATGATCTTCAATATACCATGTTGTTTCTATAACATTATTTTAACACAGGGTGACACACATTAAATTTGAAACGTTCATAAATAAATATAAGAAAATCAATTTACTTGAATAGGGCCAATAGGAAAAGAATGACTTTTTTTTCTTTTTAGCTAATAATCACAATTAAATACTTAATAAATTTAATTCCAAGTTTTATGGATAAACCCCTAACAATAATATTAATGATGGATTCATATCTACAATTTGTTATAACATTAGTGAATATGTTCTACATCAAAAGACTTGGATTAATCAAATGAATCCGGTCTCATAATACTACATTCACTCCTGAATATTAAGTACCTATTAAAATAATTGAGATACACATAAGTTATTCAGACACGTTGAGATAGAAAAAATTGTGCAATTTCTTATTCTTTGGGGGTGGGGTGTGGGGTGGGTGGACCATGTAAGTGTATGATTAGAGGGCACGAGAGGAGTTAGATTGGATCATATTTCTGCAATATAAAGGAGATAAAGGTTAGGTCATATATTTTTGACACAACCAAAGTAAGTGGTTTCTGAAAAGTTGCATGTGCTTCATAATTCTTCTACAGCAACCACATTAACAAACCAATTTTCACTTTTGGTCACATGCTCTCTTCTTTCACACGAGTTAAAGTTATATGTATTGTCAATATAAAAAAAATACAGTAAAATTAATTAAAAAATACTTACAAGTTATATATAATGATAATTAGGTTTTACAATCAAATTCTATGGATATTCAATAATTTTTTTAATTAATATAATTGAGTAACAATTATTGTGTTCCTTGAACAAATTGTGCTTTAGATTTGTCATTAATATTATTTTTTTTTACTCTTCCTAAGAGTTTACATTTTCTTTCACTTTCTTGATTACTCGAACCCAAAACTCTAGAATCAGACACGAAGAGTGTCTACCAACTAGACAACTCCTTGTAATTTAAAATAGTACTACACTCTTCTCTTCTTTTCCCTTTTTTTTTTTTTTGGGGATGTTGATTGATGAGTAGTACAATGCTCATTTTATATTTGGTACTATTTGTTTTCCTGAAACCTGAATGAGGATAATTATGAGTATATCGCGAAAAAGTTTTAATTTTTTTTTTTGTAGATCTTAAAAGATAGAAAGGGTATTATGATTCATATTCATAAGTTAATTATCCAAAAAGAAAATAAAAAGAGCACTTACCTTTTGTTTTACTTATTTTTTGCTTTTGACAATTTATCAATTTTCCCCTTTTCTAACCTATTATTTGTAAAAGAAAGCAATATTCCTTTTGGATAATTGATCAAGTCGTTGTGTGACTCGTGTCTGTTTCATTTCAATTTGATGATAATAGGCGTTTATTATAATTAATAATTATAAAGATTAATGGAATAAAGTAGTTCTTTTCTTTGCTACTAGCCTACAATAAGAAAATCATGAGTATTATTATTATCATTATCATTGTTAGTACTATTTTTCATAAGTAATAATATAACCATATTTGAGGATTATCTATGTTCCTGCTAAATTATCTGGGAAATCCGGTTAATAAAGGAAAACAATGACAAGAGCGAATTGCTCAGATGGTAAGCCCGAGGAAACAAAGGAATGCATTTTTACGGGCCTATCTTAACCAGCCAATCGCCCACTCCAAGCCCAACTGCAGGTAGGCTACAGTTGAGCTGGGCCGGCCCAGGAAAAACTGGTAATGCACCGGCCCATCAATCTTTCTTGAATTTACTTACCAAAAACCAACACTTTTCTGTTAGGATTAAACCATAATTAAAGGTAAGAAAAAAATACAAAGTAAATATGCCAAGTGAAAAAAATAATTATAAAAAAATACATGTCACATATTCGTTGGTTCTGCACTTCTGTGTAAACATCTAGGCACTTTTTTAGGGAAAATTATGCAGCAAACACTTAGCCTGTATTAGGTATTATAGCTACCGTTTAAGAAAATTGTAATTCACGGCTACAGTTTCTCCAATTCTTGCTATTCATCTGATTTGTATTCGGTTCCTGATTGTATAATTCCAGAATTTTGTGTGTGCTTACCTTAGCTATTTGTATACGATTTATGAAAATATTATACTCCCTCTGTCCCAATTTATATGACTCACTTTCCTTTTTAGTTCAGTCCCAAAAAGAATGACACATTTCTATTTTAAGTAACAATTTGCCTATAAAATGTCTTTTTTACCCTTAATGAAATGATTTACAACCACACAAATTTCTATCATTCATTTTGGACCACAAGTTTTAAAAGTCTTTCCATTTTTCTTAAAGTTTGTGCCAAATCAAAGTACATCACATAAAATGGGACGGAGGGAGTAATAAATTACCATGTTTGTTTATTAGCAAGTGAAATATACAAACGGAGTTCTGAAAAATTCTTAAATGTATAAATAAAGAATTTTAATTATCTCTTTATCTCTCGTACCAAATGAGCCCATAATGTCTGATTACACTATCATGAACTTACATGCAGAACTTGCCTATTTCAAACTCAAAACTCAATGCATATAGAAAACCATTAAATTCGTTCAAGCTCTCAGTAACTCAGTAAATATTAGTATGCGTTTGGCCATAGATTTTAAATATTTTTCAAAAGCTGGTTCAGTTTTCCAGCTTTGGATCTGCCTTGAGGTTAAAAGTCTAATTGAATCTGCCTTCAAAAGTTGGCCCATCAAAATGTCATTTGGATCTTTTTCCTATGGGAAAAAATAATTCAGATCTTATATTCCTTGTTATTTACTTCTAGTGACAAGGAAACAGAGAAGGGACCCATAGTTAGCCACCATAAAAACATTAAAGTGCAGCTAAACACAAAAGACCTAAATTACTAAGACTTTGTGGTCTCTCATGCCTCAATCCTTATATTTCTGTCTTTTTCTGCTTTATGCTAGTTTATTAATTCACAGTACAGACAACATGAAAAGCAACTAATAATGATAATTGGCAGCCATAATAGGACTAGGAGAAACTAGATGTGACCCAACCAATCATGTCTCTAGCACAAAACATAAACTATAATTAAGCTGGAAAGACATTCCAAGAGGGGAAAATCCAGTAAATTTCTTTTCCTTTCATTATATATGATGATAGGAGGATATTTATCATTAATCAAGGAAGGATTTAATTTGCATTGCTACAAAGGATCTACGATCCACTTGAGGGATAACACTGGGTATGTTGTTGTTGCTACTACAAAAGATCTACACGAGGGATTGCGGCATCTACTAGACTAAAACAGCTTCTTTTACATTTTTATGAGATGGAAAGGATTTTCATTACCTACTGGAAAGGATTTTCATTACCTACTCTTACTGTTGCTATTACTGCTGGAACGTACCAATGTTGACACAATTTCCGTGAACTGAGGACGATTTGAAGGACAATTGTCCCAACACTTGATCATAAGAGATCTCAAAACTTGTGGGCAATCCTTTGGAATTTCAGGTCTAAGCCCACAAGCAGCAATCCCAACAGCAGCCTGTACTGGCGAGTAAGCAGAATATGCTACCTCGCCAGCCACCAATTCCCATATAATCATTCCGAAACTATATACATTACTCATCCAAGTCTCTTTGACACTTTCAGGGTCACCTGCAATTATCTGTTACAACCAAATACATGGTTAAAATGTGAAAAATATCACTTTTATCATTTATTGTGCATAAAGGTGCATTACTTCTTTGACAAACAACAAACAGATCTTAGCATACATTAACATCAACGTCCGAGGCAGGCAAGTTATTAGAAGCCATTACTCAATCATATCACAAGGTATTTTATTTTAAAAAAACTAGCATGTTCCACAACTGTCAATATAGCTCTAAAAGGATTAGCACTTCAAATTTGTCCTCATGTCGTCTGATAAAGCAGATTTAATTAATACAATTTATAAATTAATTAATAGAATTATGCTATTTTGGTCTCTCCACTAACAAATTTTCGAATACTTAATGGATTATTGATTTTGAATAAGAAGTAGAAGTATCAAATAGTTTTCTTATCATAAAAAGAAGCAGACACATAGTTTTCTTGTTAGGGATGGACCAACTGAGATGTTCAGTATGATATTCAACAACATACCCAATGTGATCCCACGAGTGGGGTTTGGAGAGGGTGTGGTGTACGCAGTAGACGTTACCCATACCTTGTGATGTTTAGTATGATATTACAAAGGATAAAATTGGAATAAGCCAATATCACAATTTCCCCTAAAAGAATTGCATAAATTCATTTGAAAATTGTAGCACCAGAATGAAAGTATATTGTAACATCCATAAGGATTTGCATCTTCAATTAAAAGTGGGTTCCACTAAGAGAAATTAACTCAGAATTGTTTACTAGAGTAAAAACAAAAGTACATAATCATGCAGCAGAACATAAGTACTAATTCCATAAAGCAAATAAAGCAAAAGTAAATATGATAATATGCTGGCGCATGCTCAAAAATCATGCCAGGATTAGTGGCAACGTTTTTATTAGTAGATAATCATCAAAAGGCCTATCCAATGAAGACATTGTTATGCTTTCAGAATAGTAACAAAAATCAAAACTTTTCTCCTCTTAAAGAAAAATTAAACTACTCATCTTGTGGCAACAAAAGAGTAATTTCTCTTCTTCTCTTTATGTATGGACAACACACAGAATATGCTTCTCAAGAAAATTTTAGATGATACTTTGTGGTCATTCTATGAATGGGATACCCAAAGGACTGGAAAACATCACATGCCACTCATTGAACACTAACTCGAAATTTTTATAGTACAGAAACTGTCATTGCTGCGGGGATAGTTCAGAGAATCCTAGTTTTACCGAACCTTAATTTGCCATAAAAGACAAATAATTGAGTAGTAAAATGAGACTGGACCAAATGGAGCAGAATGAATACGGAAGATTCATTTAACTTAACTAGTTTGACACATAGTTGTTGTCATTGTTGTAGAAACTGATCATTGTTTTTCCCTTCTTATCACACTACACCCAAGCACCATAACAGTATTTTGGACATTTAGGCAAGCCCTTTCAAACCTTCATTGACCTTAACTTCAGGTAGATTTAGCACATCTGACAGAGAAAAATTCTCCTTTTCAACTCACAGTCCTTTCTCTCATCCCCAAAGGGCCAAAAAAAAGACAAAGTAGGGGCCAGGTATTGTCTTATAAGAGCTCTCAGCCTCCCCCACCTCAAGCTGATACTCAATTTGGCATCGAAAACTGTTTACTCGGGCTACCACAGCATATATGGAAAGATTCTACCAAGTTAGCTGAGAACTCATGTAAGAAAACCAATCTTTGACACCGAGAACCCCAATGTCACAGCCAAAAATTAATTATACCACTAAAATTTTGGTTAACATCTTTCCGAATTCCGACAAATCTACTTTCTCCATTCTGTTAAGACTTTTAAGATGCTTTCCAATTAAAAACTGTAGTACAGTGAAAGCGGATCACCACATTGTTATGTAAGGCCCTAGATTTTTCTGGATGACTCATCAATATGGTGAAGCCACCACCTAAAGATGAACTTCAACATATGAAAATTACTTTCTTATACTTCCAAAAATTATATAAGTTCCTCCACTTATGTTTAACTTTTAATTGGTATAACAAATTTCATCTGAAGTACTCTGCCAGAAATGGAACAAAAGATCCCAACACTCTTCCCCCTCAATCTATCACTACCCTCAAACTGTAATGCAATCTGAGAGCCAACCATTAAATAATGTTGGTACCATCCCAAGAATAGCCCTTCTCAATATATTTCCAAAACCATTACTGAATATTCAGAATAAAGAGAACATATGAATGTATATATATGGATCAAATCAGATGTAGAAGAGAACAAACCTCAGGAGCTAGCCATCTATAACCATCAGTCTCATACTCCATGGCCTCGTCAATACTCCTGCAGGCAGCTAATATGCCCATATCGCCCAAGCAAGCATTCCCATTTTTGTCTAAATGGATCCTCTGTGTATTGAGATCTCTATATGCAACTCCATGATCATTCATGAACTTGATTCCCTCAGCTACATCTGTGGCAATCCTCATTATTTCTTTAGTCTGGACTTTCTTTTTCTTTAGCAATAAGTCATAAACTGATCCACCTTCCATCAACTTAGTCAGAACACACAAGCCATGATTTTCATTGATGCAAACACCAAAAAATTGCAATATACTCTTGTGCCCGCAAGTCATCAACTCCAACAAATCTTTTCGAAGCACAAACTCATAGGCAATTCCTTTGTCACAGCCCCTGAGCTTCTCAATCGTAACTTTTTTTCCCTTGTATACCCCTTTGAATGTACTAGGTCCAATCTGATCGATGAACTCAAGATTATCAGAGCTCAATAACCACTTTCCAATCTCTTCCCCACCAGATAACACAGTCTGCCACTCATCCACCGAGGCTGTAAACAAAGAAGTAGGTAAAGGCATTTGAAGCTGGACCTTTGGGCTCGAATTCTCGAATCCATTTTTGTAAGTTGGCTGCCCAGAGTCCTCTTCAATGTCTCCATATTCTCTGTTCTTTGTGTTCTCTTCTTGAGTCCCACAAAGGCCAAATGGCAGCTTCTTCATCGAAGTAGATTTTGGCTTCTTAAGGGATGATTTAAGAACATTCTCGATACGAGCTTTAAACATTTTTTCTTTTCCAGATTGAACCAAAAGCATCACAACGCCCAATGTAAAACCTTTCTTTTCAAAGATCTGTATCTTTTTGCAGCAAATTGAGGCGCTGTCGAGTGCCCCGGACATTGCAGGCCATGAAATAGAGGAGTTACATGCAAATGTCAACTTGAAAATCGACCCTTGGACTTCATCATCAGACACCTCTTGTATCATAATGGCTGGGTGGTCCTCTGCAGATGCCTGCTCTATCAATCTAATATGTAGAAACACATCCTTCATTTCGAATCCAGCTTGCCCATAGCTATCAAAAACAAGCCTAGTAAATAAGAAAATGCAAATACCAAAACAAACAGCACCAAAGCCAAGAAATTAGACGGTGACACACAATAGGAAAATATCTAGCTTGTGGTGGTCCAACCGAACAGTGCTCTTTGTCCAAACCTTACACATAATAACAACAAGTCAACAACTACTACTAGTATGTCTCAATCATAAACTAGTTGTAATTGATTATACAAATTCCCGATAATCACTCCACTCAACCGATCCATTTTCAATTTGATGCTCATGATCACGTATATACTGTAGCGCAAACACTTCAGGAGTTTTAGAGAACCCACAAGTCACTTTATACAGATGTAAAAAAAAAAAAAAAAAAACTATAACTAGAGTTAAACATACATTTAGAACTCACACTGTAAGCTCATAACCAGGATTACTAAATCTTAGATCCGCCATTTTAATCATACACATATAAAATCATCATTAATTTTTTTTCTCGGAAAATTTCTTCGGACAATGCAACGACGAGTTTATTTATAATAGTAGAAATACTAAACCTGAGTGGAAAAGAATCGTAATGCTTGCGAATGTTAGAGACAAGCTTCTCCGGAAGTTGACTACCAGGATAAAGCTGAGTCAAGCCCCGTACCACACTTCCCCAAACGTGCTTCCGGCAGGTCTCAACCCGGTCCGAGGGCGGGTCACGAACCGATTCAAGGTTGAGCGAGTTCTTAAGCGACGCAATGGCCTCCGATACATTCCGGCTCAGCCTCTGTAAACGCTTCTGCATCGCAGAGGACTCTTTAAAACTTCCATTGCTTCCGGCGCCGGTAGAACTAGCACCACCGGCTGAGCAACCATTTGCCGGTGGCTCCTCCGATCTGTCATTGTTACTCATTAGAATTTGTTCTACCATGTCCTCGTCCATACTTGCTCTACTGGACCAGCACTCCAATGCTGCTGCCATGAGTTGAAGCACGCAGATCCAGAATATCACGTCTTCCTTGTTGATTTTTAATAATATGAATGGTTAGTTATGTGTATATGATTTGAGCCTAGCTCCAACTGAACACTAGCTTAGAGGTCTAAAAGTTTCTATAAAAATGGACTGAAAACTAGAGAAATTGTTATTTATTTATATAGATAGAGTAGGGAAATTGTAGTAATAAATGAAATACACCAAAGTATGGTAATTATTGTTGTATGAATTATTAATATGATTTCCTTTTAGGTAATTCATTTTAAAAGGCTATTGATTGCCTTGAGTTGATTTTTCAATATGCATTATTATTCATTATGTATTCTGATATGTTTTACTTGAATAGACAATTATTTATAGTTTACCTTCTTAAGTATTAATTATTGTATTTGTATTTTGATAAATTTTACTTGAATCGATAATTATTTATAGTTTACCTTCTTAAGTTAAAAATGAGATTGCCTACCTATCACCCCTACATATATCACATTAATAACAATAGTTTAAAATGAAAAATATTGAAAACATTTAAAAACTAAATATGAATTATTATTGATAGCTTTAAAAATATCCCTTTAGTAACTGAACTTAAATATATCTCTAATCTTGCAACATAAGTGAAATATATCATTTATATTCTCGTTCAAATTTAAGAGTATTTTCAACACTTATCTTAATTGTTTTATTAAGAGTCTCACTTTCTTACAAGAGTTTGAGACTGTTAGTCATGTCATATCATAAATCGAAGATGAATCTGAATTTAGTTAGTCAAACAAAAAGGTGTTTTTAAAAATATATAGGAAAAATACTAAAAATTTATGTTAAATTCAGAATAATTTCAATATTCCTATCTAATTTAAAATATTTTTTTTAGCTCTCGTAATTAAAACAAAACACATAACTGGAGAAGAGGATGAAAGTAATATTTTTGGCTGTGTGAGGGTAATTGAGGGGCAGTTTTATGGGAGATGGTGGGGAAATAAATAGGACCGGTGACAAAAGAGTGAGCTTAAAGCGACGGCCGGAGCGGTGAATGTGATGATAGTTATGTCTGATTAAACATGGAATAGTGATAGTGATTTGTCATTCGGTGTCCTCGGAGATTGAAGCAATTCTTGGGATGTGGGCCTCTATTTTGCTTTCCGGATTTTTTGTTATTTTAATTGTTTGTTTTATTGTTTTAAAATATTACTCCTACTAAATTATAATCATTTTTTTATATAAAATTGTAGGTATAAGATTTAATAATTATTTTATTTTATTCAATTTCGTATTCAATTAAAATACAACAAATAATTTAAAAACGGAAAAAGTAAATCATGTCGCATGTATAGTGTAGCTTAGTAGGTCACGTGTTCTCTACTTTTTCATTCTATGTGATTATATACTTCGTGTTGATGATAACTTTACAGAGATCTTTGTTGGTTTTGGTGTGGACAGATTTGTGCCCATGACTTTTGGGTTGGATTGAAAATTGGGAACGAATAGTTGTTGAAAGTTTATTTTAGAAAATATTTTTAAAATTTAAAGAATTGGAAACAAAGCAAGTTCTTATATCATTATTATTTTTTTCTCATTCGGCGTCTGGATTTACATTGGAGTCCTGACTAAATCTCAACAAAAAATTTTCAATACTTAGGGCTCGAACCCGAGATCTCTGACTAAGGGTGAAACAGTCTCCTACTAGGAGCCGACATAAATATAGGAGAATCGAAAAACTGCATCGAATAGAACTAATTCGATTCTTCGATTTGGTATCGATGTTATTTTCTCAAAAGTTTGGTTCTTCGATTCGGTATTCGGTGTAAGTGTAACGACCCGGAAAATGATAGAGTGAAACTAGAGCCTCACATGTGAGTTTGGAGTCGAGAACTTAATGAAATGATTATATTTGAATTTGACCCAAAAAGTTCTTTAAAATGTGCTTCGGAAGTTACCGGAAACTTGTTTAGCTGTATATAAAAAGATCCGTTTCGTTTTTCGAAAATCCGACTTCATATTCTTGTTTAGGGGGTCAAATTGAGTGGGAAATGGGTCTAACCCAAATTTTAGAGCAACCGTATCAAAATCCGAAATTTCCAAGTGAAGCCTTTTTCGAGGGTCTACTTTGGAGGGTCATATCTCCTAGCACACAAATTATTTGGGTGGCCAATAATATATCCATGGAAAGCCCTTTGAGTTAGCTACCTAACGCACTTCGTTTCACCTCATTCGGAGTTCGGACGAAGAAGTTATGCCCATTTTCGTAAAATCTATCCGGCAGGAAATGCAAATTTCCAGTGACCGAAATTACTGTTCACCCGCCTC
>NW_006239053.1:1155124-1164053 GCF_000226075.1 Solanum tuberosum
ATGGCACCCTTCCCTTAATGATAAGTAATGAACCTTGGATTCGGTAGGCCTATGGCACCTTTCCATAAAGGTTAATGATGAGACTTGAATCGGCAGGCCCATGGCACCCTTTCAAGAGGAGTTAATGAGCTTTCCTAAATGAACCTTGAAACGGTAGGCTTAAAGCACCCTTTCACGTGTTAATGAATGTAATTTGGAGTTGGTAGGCCAATGGCACCTCTCATATGTGATAATGTCAAGATAACGAACTATTCTATGGGAATGTTGGCTAAGCACCGAGTGGATTTGGTTAGATGGAAACTCCCCCAATAGTTAGGCATGAGTTTCAATGATCGTCTACCTTATCCCATAAACTATGTGCCCGCATAGGAAGCTAGTGGATCCATTAAGCTATATACCGGTCTTCCTTAGGCAAGTAGACCACCTCTTTACGGTGTGGGGACTTATGACACCGGATTCCATGACAAGCTCTCATGGTCTATGTCGGTTAAATGCTTACTTCCCATCATGTGAGATTTCATTATGGTTTCTTGATAGGTTCTACAAAGTGTAGGTAGTAGTATGGGATGCTACCTATACATTGCACGAGTAGGCTTGGAGAGGGTCATAGTGAGTTTCTCTAAATCCTAATGTATGTGATACAATTGTGGCCTAAATGAGGTTATTAAAGAATGTTGGCTCTCAAATGCTTAATATGAGATGCATGCTATACTTGGGTTATATTACGAGTTATTTTCCCTTGTCATGTCTTAATTAATGATATACCTCTTATGTATGAATATTGTGCAAAGGTGAAAGAAAGGAATGATAAGTTACCTTAAGTGACCTTAATGTGGTGCCTTAGTATGGATGGTGGTATGGGACGCCATCCATACATTGCACGAGGTATACCATAGGGTTTCTTGAGGTGAAGGTCCAAGGTAAAGGTTTTCATGTTGAAATTGTTTAAAGGTAATATTATGACTTACTTGATGTTTATGCTTGTATTGTATGTCTTTTATGCAACTATTCATGGTACTTCAAAAAGTGGCATAATGCATGGTTTCTAACCAAAATGTCCCTTTTAAAGCATGTTTTGCATGGTCATCATACTTAGTACTTAATTGTGCTAATTCCATATTTCTCTATTTTCTATAAGTGTAGGTTCCGGCAAGTGATCCCTCCTAGCTAGTTTGAAGTGTTGGATTGCTTTCCTCCAAGACTTGGTATGTCCTCATGGATTCGAGGATAAGACTTTTAAGTTCTTTTGTTCATGTAATAGACTTAATAGACTTCTTTTGATTGTAAAGGGCCGTGTCCCTACTTATGTTTTGTGACTGTGTCTAAGATGGCCATGTGAGACTTAGACTTCCGCTGTGTGTTTTTAAAGTTGTTTTAATGAAGTTTAAATGTGTGGATGTAAATAAGTTTTTTTTTTTTTTTATTCCGCACTATTTTCATTATTGAATGCAATGAATGACTATGTGGCTCGTATAAGACCCCTTCGGGGTCGAATACGCCATGTTACGACTAGGGGGTACTCTCGGGTCGTGACAGTAAGGGTCTCAAAACTTCGGTGCATCGAAGAACCAAACTTTTATATATATCTTTAACTAAAAATAAAAAAATCAACTACCGATTAAATCATTTATGAACAAATCAAAGTAGCAACAGATTTACAATTCAATTGTTAACTTCAGATGTTAATTTCCAGAGGAACCAAAACATATGTTTATCAATGTACGTTATGTCAAGGAACCCGTCTTCGTCCTTGTTTTTCTCGAAAAGTAGTTGGAGACACAATGTCCTTGACAAAAATAAATAGTCTTTTAGTTAGCACAATAAGTGTTCCATGGCGAGACACATCATTCCTTAACATACTTTTAAATTTTGAAGTATCTTATACTTTGATTTTGTCCTCATTATATTTTTCATTCACACCGAAAAATTGATTTAAAAACACCAAATTAAATTGCACCAAAGTAGGAAAAACCTAATCGAATCAAATTAGTTTAGTTTGATATACGGTGCACACTTTTCTAAAATTGAAGAACTAAATCAAAATTTGATAAAATCTAACCGAAGAACCGAATGTCACTCCTACTCACTACAACACCACAATCCATGTTAATATTGTGAGTTGTTACTTAGCTTTGTTTTTGTCTTTTGAGTTTGGTTGATCAGTTATTTTTTGTGAAATCAATTTTTTTAAATTAATTTTCTCCCGTTTTTTCATTAAATAAAGGTAGTGACCCTACCCCCCCCCCCCCCCCCCCCCCCCCACCACCCTCCTCCCCCCCCCCCCCCCCCCCCCCCCCCCCCCCCCCCCCCCCCCCCCCCCCCCCCCCCCCCCCCCCCCCCCCCCCCCCCCCCCCCCCCCCCCCCCCCCCCCCCCCCCCCCCCCCCCCCCCCCCCCCCCCCCCCCCCCCCCCCCCCCCCCCCCCCCCCCCCCCCCCCCCCCCCCCCCCCCCCCCCCCCCCCCCCCCCCCCCCCCCCCCCCCCCCCCCCCCCCCCCCCCCCCCCCCCCCCCCCCCCCCCCCCCCCCCCCCCCCCCCCCCCCCCCCCCCCCCCCCCCCCCCCCCCCCCCCCCCCCCCCCCCCCTCTTTGGTAAATATTAGCTATACGTATAAACATCATATCTGTTGGAGGTAGTACAAATATTTTATCTAAAAATGATTTGCAATCGATTCTTTGAAATCTTTGTATTGGTTTTACACAAACAAACTCTGAGTCATGATTTTCTTTTATCTTTGCATCAAAACATCTATTTCAGTAAATAAGAGTACCTTTTAAGGAAATAATCTAACCCCTCGAAATATTGTTAGGAGATAAATTCACTAAAAACACAATGCTGAGTTTGAAATTCTATTAGTTAAAACGTACCTATTAATCATGTTTTTAGTAATTTCAAACATAGGGAATAACAAAGTTGAAAAATGAAAAGAGATGGAGAGTGGGAGTGTGATGGTTTGATCTTTGGAATGAAATGCAGAATCAAGTCCTTGTTATGTATTTTTGTCTGTTTTTTAATTGTTGTTGTTCTCTCTTCAATTTTATAATCTTTTGATATTGATAATGTTTAGACATCATCAACATAGATATAAAATACGTCAGGAGCAAGACAAATAATTATATAGATTTTTGGCAAACAAAGGTCATAAACATGAAAAAAAATTATTAGTTAAGAAAAAAAGATGTAATTAAAGATATGAAATTTATGCAACTTATTAATTTAAGCAACGTAGCTTATGAATTTTTTTTTATTTCTAATTTCTTACGACATACTCAAAAAAATAAAAAAAATAAAATCTAGACATCATTAACATGTGACAAGATGTGATAGTCCCTAATTAATATCCAATTTTTTTTAATTGTCCCTTTTGACAAATTAATAAAGGACACTTTTTTTACATATTATAACTTCAATTAATTACTTTGAAAAAGGTAAAGATTCTTAAAAAATCCTAAATTTTTAATTCATTCATTTTATAATTGATATGTGTATAATGGTAAATTCACTATGTCAATAATTATTTTTTTAATAGGTGTGCCAATTCAAAATGGACAAGTAATTAGAGATATAAAAAGTATATAATTAATATTTAATTAGAATCTAATGCGATTCTTGACATTTAATTCGTTCCTATCTATATTCATTAATAAATCTTTGGCAAATGATACCTTCCTTACTTCCATGTATATATATTAGCCTCTAATTCTTATCCCAACCACCACTCCACTTACTTATTTCCTTGACAAAAATATTTGATCGCAAAAGTAATTGTTATTTATCAAAGTTATTGAATTTTAAAATTACAATTCATACATATTTATCATATTTTTAGTACAAAGAACAGAATTTAAAAACTATTGAATTCGATCAAACTATTAAACGAAGCATTATGCCGCTAGCTCAGCATCATTTGCTCACACTTGTACTTATATTATCCAATTAATTTAAATATATAAGAGTTATAATTATTTTTGCTTAATATAAACATTGAATGACCAATTTTTTCCTACCATCTTTTGCTTTTTTTTATTACACTATCAGATTGGAATATAGAGCGGGTTCTTTCCGTCAGTCACTAGCGAATAAGAAGATGTCGTTAAGTAGAACACTTCAACGTAAAGTGACGCCGTCATAGCCAAACCGTCATCTTCTTCCTCTCGGCCTCTCCAGGTCTCTCTCTGCACATGTTACCCATAAATCATAATCAACGCCCAAAAATCTCACGAGTTGCTTCAAAAATTATACTAGCAAAAGATCCAGTTAAATTTACGAGTTGTAATTCACATTCTTCGATAAAAAATTCTTATAATTCGAGGTATTATCCTAATTAATCGTTTAGTAATTAACAACTACGAACTGTAGATTTTGATTTCTGCGAAAAATCAACGGCGTCAACTAGCAAAATGTCTAGCTCTGTTGAGGATGACGATCTACAAGAGGAGGTACTTTCATAATTGTTTTGTTTTGTTGATAAATTTAATTTAATTATGTTGCGACTTTTTTTATAATACTACGCATTAAGCCTAATAACTGACAAATCGTCCATACAAATTGGGATTTCTGTGCAATTTTATGAAAGAGCTAGGTTTCTAACTTGAAGCAGATTAAAGCAGTATTCTGTATTTGGAATAGTGCAAGAGTAAATTTGGTCATGTTTTGGAACAACCGTTAGAAGGAAGGCTATTTTTGATCCGTTCGGATAGTTGGAGGGTATTTTAAAGCCAAAATTATAATGGTGAAGGAATTTTTTTACTGAAAAAACGTAATGAGGGATAAACTTGACCTATTTTGAGTAGTTTATGGGTATTTTTGGCTCTTTTCCGTACATTCTAAAACTTGTATGATGCTCATTGCTTTTATCAGTCAATGAGCGACATGTGAGAAGTATATGCCATAAGGAAAGTAATAGGTGGATTGCAAGAAAAAGGAGGGAACTTGTAAATCCTTAGCTGCAAAACTTCAAAAGATTGTTCATTTTTAGATTTTGGGTTTCAATGTTGGTGGAAGGTTTTATGTTGTTTTGATTGTTTGATTGCAGTTTGAACATTTTGATGATTTTACCCTGGCCTCTTCATGGGAAAGGTATTTTCTTCAACCATCACAAGTTACTGCATTTACTTATTGTGTCCTCAATGCTCAAAGCTTAGATCATGATATATACAGGGGCATAGAATCTGAAGTTACTAATTATTTCTGTAGGTTCATATCCGAGATAGAGGCAGTTTGCCGGCAATGGTTGGCTGATGGCACCAAGAATTTGTTGGTATGATTTTTTTCAAATTCCTACTTCATATTATTTTAACATGGCAATTCATAGTTTATCATTTTAAATTTGCATCTGAGTGATTATAATTTCAACTCAATACATATGACTCAAAATAGTGCACTTATACTATACCAAAAGTTCAAATTCTCCCTCTCAATCTCTTTCAGGAGAGCTGAACAATGCTAATGATTATAGTTTAGCATTGATACCATTACTTTTGTTATTCGTCTGGCCCCTAACAAATCTTGCTAGGGACTGGGTCTTTGAAGCATCTGTTTCAATTTAGTAGACTGAATAATAAGTCTATTAAATAATTCAGATAAAGGTTTCTATAGTTATTCTTCAATTGAGGTAGCAATTTTGCTGTTTACTGCAGCCATCTCAAGGAATAGTGGTAAGTTGACAGCTAGAGTAAAGATAGTCAAAGTATAACGAATCTACATAGGAATTAGGATCCATATAGTCTGAGTTTAGGCTTAGCTGTTGTTATTATACTTACACTAAGTCTCGTGTTTGCCCGAGTCTGGACATACATTTGTATGTCAGTGTTGGAGTAAGTATTAGATAGGATAACATTTAGTTTCAGAGAACATATAATTTGTCTTAATAGAAATATTATAGAGTATTGGAAAGCAATGAGCCCAAATAGAGCAGTATGGATATAGAGGCTTCTTGTAGCCGACCCTCACTAGTTTGGTATTAAGGCATAGTTGACTGATTGATTTGGATGTTCGCTAACACATCTTACAAAGAACTGCTTTAACTATACCCATAGAGAGCTGCAGAGAGAACAGTCTGAAAGTATTTATAATAGCTTCCCGAAAGTTCAATGGATACCCTGGTATAGTTATCTGCTTTTATTTTGCTCCTAGTTTGGTGCACTTTGGTTGTATTACTATATTAAAGTACTTGATACTGGAGTAATTGCAGGTCAGATCAATCATCTCTTTCAAATGTTAATGATATTCCCGGACACTGGCATATGTATATTTCCTATTCAATTCAAATGACGTGGGGCTTAGTCTTGTCGTGATGCTTTGACTTGAATTATAATTGATAGAGTTTCTTGACTATATATTACATTGAGTTGATACTTCTGGTAGATGTATGACCAACAGGTCCTCGGATGTTGTTCATGAATTTCTTGTTTGTGTATCTTACATATTATCTAATGACAGATAAAGGGTGCTATCAGTTTGAATATCTCTGAGGGCCTATATAAGGTCAAAACTGACCTGAAGTATGCGATGAAAAGCTATTGCATGGAGTACTATTTTGGAACACACAATGCTGGTATGCACATAATTCTGCTGCAAAAATCTATCTGAGAGTGTTTTCATGTTTGACTTATCTAACCAATCTTTTGAATTTAGTTGGTCGAGGAAACGGAAATGACTGGAGTTGTGAATTGCATAATCTGCAACTGTCTTTTGGGGTGAATGAGTTCCTGGTATCTCTATCTTTTTTCCCTCATTCATGTCCACACAGAAAGATGACCTGTTTCTTGTGTATTTAGTACCTTCATCTAGTACATAATGTTTTGCTTTCTCTCTGAATTCGTAATGCTCATCTCTAGGTGATTGCTCCTCAAAGTGCCAGTGGCGTGGTTCTTGATGGACCGGAGGCCAGCAAACTTCTAAGTGCAGTTGCTATTGCATTGTCAAATTGTTCGGGGTATGTTGTCACAGGATGGTACCAGTCTATTTACTTCATTACTTTTGAGTTATTAGCCTAGGTTTTATTCCTGTTGGTAATTGAAGCACTCATCTTTCTTTTTCCAAATCATGTGCTACAGCGCTAAAATCAAAGTGAGAGATCTAATAAATTTTGATGGAGCATTGATGTTCTGTCAGTGAGATTTTATTTTTTTATCATACAGAGGTGCACTATATTGGAAGGTTAATAGTTTAAACAAAACCCGTGGAGATTGATGAGGCTGAAACAAAGGAGAAATTGATAAACAGAAACAGGATATTTTCCTGCTTTTAGTATATAGATTTGAATAGAGTGTATGTAAGTTGCGGTTAATGTGAAGTAAGAAATGTTGGCTTGTTGAGAATCACGAGAAGAAAAAGCTATGTGTCATGCCTTTTCCCTTTAGCAAGCGGCATGCGGCTGATGTTTCAAATGTTCCCTGAATTACTTTAAAATACCCCGTCGAAGAACAATGCCCCTTATAAGATCTGTTGTTTTATGTGACTGGTCTCTCATGAGGCCTGCCTGACTCAGTGCAAATTACAGAGATGAGGTTTGTCATTATGCAGCACGTGCTTTTTGTGTTAAAACATAGAGGGAAGTAGCAACCATCTTTTTCTGCATTGTCCAGTGACAAGTCAGTTGGTCCTTATTTTCCAACCTATTCAGTACTGTATGTTTATTATGCCTAACTCAGTAAAGGAACTTTTAAGCAGCTGGGTTGTTGGGGTAGAAAAGAAACCTTTTGAGAAAGATTTGGAATACAATAGCTGCTTGTATTTGTTGGGTGGTGTCAGGAAAGGAATGCAAGATGTTTCAAAGGGAAAGTAGATGCTATGCAGAAGATCAAATTCAGATGTTAATGGCTTTTAGTTTTTTCGTGCGACCTACAGGATGTCAAAGATGAAAATAGCCTGCTAAATTTCATAGATTCATACAGGAATAGTACTCTGTACAGAAGGAATCCATCCTTTTTGTTTTTTGTATTGGGAGATTTCTATTGTTGTAATGTCTAGACCTTCTTAGTGCTAGGCTGTCTATTATTCTTATTATTAATATACTCAATATTTACCTGTTTTAAAAAAAATACTTTAAACTACCCCGATACACTATACGATTCTCTTAGCCCTCTAAACTATTAAAGAGAGGGTAAATTTGTAGTATTGTAAACCTCAAGCACTTTCATGGTGCTTTTTGTGAGTAATGTTTTATCTAGCTTGAAACTTTTACTTGGAAAGCTGTACCAGTTATGCGAACGAGTGGATTCCATCAATAAGAAAAGTCATTATGCTAGTAACTAGTAAAAGTGGCAACCAATTAAAAAATGCAGAATTTTCAGTACACCTTTCATTCTATCTCTTAAAAAGGGGCTCTGGGAAACCTGCTTTATTAATAAAAGGGGGGCTTAAAAAAATGCAGAAAAGAATAAGTTGATATCATATCGGTACTTAGGTTTTCTTCAAGGAGAACTCAACTCTTGGCTCTATGTTTGTTATACTTCTTCCTTTCTATAGTGAACAATGTAGGAAATGGTTGATATGCTCACACCATGCAGTTTTTGGCCGGCATTTGTTCCAGTGCATGATCCTTCTCGGAAAGCATACATTGGCATCCAGAACATGGGAACCCTCTTCACTAGACGGTTTGAAGCTGATCGTATAGGTAGCCAGGTGCCAGTGAAGCTTATGCATTTGGAGGGATTGTATGAGCTATTTGTTTCTAAATTTGTAAGTTCTTCTCGTGTAGACTTTTGATATTCCAATTGATTTGTAGGTTCTGATGGTTTGTCGATCTTACAATTCTGGATGACTTGCTGTATTTCCTAAGCTGTACATAAACTTCATACTTCATGAGCTACTTTTGCACAGTTTGCAATTGGTTGATCTCGGTTTTGGGCTTTCTTCTTTAAATCAGATGATATTTACATTTTGGATTCTGAAAGAGCAGCACATTGATATCATGTCCAGTTCCTTACA
>NW_006239053.1:1165026-1167386 GCF_000226075.1 Solanum tuberosum
CCCATTTAAAATTATTTCACAATATCCCTCTTTATACATTGTTTAGTTGGCATTTTTGTGACACGACAAAGGAGGGACAACCTGGTGTAAGGACCCTCCATTTCCAACTATAGTGTTGGGGATTTGAGTAGCCAAGCTCCTGCATTGGAAAGTTTGGGGTGGGGTTTGCCAATATCAATAAAACATAAAAAAATTGGCCTTTTATGGCTTACTCAGATGGCTCTACAATGTTCGTGCCCAGTTTTTAGCCAAATGAATGATATGTTCTCGACAATTGCATGTTCTTGCTTTCAAGGAATTATGTTACTAGTTGTATGAGCTTTTCATTATCTTCAACTAATGTCCTTCTAATATAACCTATTTTGAATTCCTTGCTCAAGGCCTTCTCCAATATGGACCTATCCATGCATCTTTTCCAAGTAAATCTCAAGATGAAGATGACCTATCGTACACTTCCCTACAGTGAGGATGATGATGTACAAGAATCTGAGGGAGGTTTTACCGAATCTGGGGAGAGTCCCAAAAGCAACCATCAGAGTAGAACACAGTGGGATGATAATTGTCCTTGGAGTGAGTGGTACTCTGCTGAGGACCCATTAAGAGGTAATTGTGTTGCTGAGGAGATTAATAACTGTATTTTGCACTATCAGATCTGGTCGGAGCTCATCAGGGGGAGTGACATAAGACCCATCTTAACCTGAGTTTGCAGAGTTGCTGCTTTAAGTTCTCATAATTAAGTGTTTGGATCTTTGCTTACAACTGGGAGCTCTTCTTAGAACAACATTTATGAATAAATCAGCCAATTTTTTTTCATCAACATATATGGTTTTTGGCTCTTACTATTATTCGTGAGTACCTCGAGGCTTTAATTGGAGAGAATGACTTTCTTTTAGGGGGTTGTAACAATGTACTATAATCTTTTTCTATCCAGCTATTACTTTTTGCTATATTATTTGGTACAAGAGATTGAACTTAGTTTAATTATAATTCTCTGTCCATTTGCGTTATTGATTTACTAGATGTATTTGTTAACGATGCAGGGTTTGAGCTGCTTACAGTATGGTCAGAGAAAGCGATAGAGAGTTCACTTGAAATGGCTGAGCTGGAAAATGTGTCACCTCTTGAGGCTGAGAAGTGGTTAATATCTCCATGTTTATCTGAGATTCTGTAAGACCCTATGAATACTCGCATTTTTTTCACTCTTGCTTCATCAAAAATGGCAGACTTGGGTCTTCTCCACCACTTCCTTACATATTAAATTGGTAAATTTTGTGATTTAGCAAGTGTTCATTTGCCTACTGGATGTGTTTCATTGAGATTCTTGTTTGCTATGTGCATGTAATAGTAGCTCAATGGATTGTTGTCAAGGCTGACCGAGCTGGTTGAGCATGTGATCTCCCAGATGGGGGGTTTCAGGTTCGAAACCCCCTGCTTGCTTTCTCTGTTGAGCACGTTGCACGGGCCTTGCCTAGTGCGATTTACCTCTCCCGTGTGAGGTCTTCGGGCTATTACACTATAGTGGGGTTTCCTTGTGCACACCTGAAGATTAGCGACTATGGGTTCCCTTGTCAACAAAGAAAAAAGATCTGCACATACTATTCAGTGAGATGTGTTCCTATCGAAGTCTCTGCAGCCATTTACATCACCCAAATAAATATAATCACCATATATCCAGATAATGTTTTTAAATTCCTTTAGTAGCCAATGATTCAATATAGTGAAAGATAGGTGATCATTTTTGAAAATTTTTCTCTACACTAGTTGCTAGCCACTTTTCTGTGACAAAAAAACGTTGATTATCATTGAAGTATATAACATAGGAAAGATCGTTAATTAATTCTCCATTCATTTTTTTTCTTCCAAAAGTAGATAAAATTGGCAACAAGAAGCTTATATAGTTTAACAGGATATCCCTGCTGAACTTTAATTTTGACCGCGGGCTTAATTACTTGATGAACGGGATGCTAACTACTCAAAAGTGCTAGCTTTCTGTTCGTTCCCATGGGTTGCTATGGCTAATGTTTGACCAGCAACCTGTGACTAATCTTGCTAAGTCAGTTTATCTGTGCAGTAGTTTAAGATATCTTAAATTGTGTATTTTACCACTCACACAGCTTTTCATCAGTTAGGTAGATGAACTTTCTCAACTAAATTGTCGACTAGTGAGTGACTAACACTTTTCTTTTTGAGAAGGTAACATGTAATTGGCTGACTACCACTTGCGTCGAAAACACTGAAAAATGTTTTTATGCAAGATTAAGCTTCTCTAGAAGGTCCTAGTTATAGTTGTTTATAAATAAAGAATGTCCTAGTTATCACATTTGGGGGGGGGGGGGGGGGGTTTTTTTTTTGAATTTATT
>NW_006239053.1:1167580-1242440 GCF_000226075.1 Solanum tuberosum
GGCGTATGAGTGTGGGGGGGTGGGGGGGGGTCTTTATATTATCTAATATCTTCCTCTGATTCAATCTTGATTGGTTTGGACTGAACTTTGCGCACTAATTTGGCGTCTCACTTCATAAACACGTTTGGTGAATTCAGAAGTGATGGTTCTGGCAGAAAGAGAATTGGATTCGCATCACAGTTGCTGCTCTTAATTGACGCTTTGCATATGTCACTGGACGCTAAATTTGTGGAAGATTTTATTTCAGGTTCTACAACTGTGCACAAATCATCTGCAATTTTCTGATCAATTGGGCTGCAATATCAGATTTGTATAAATGTGGAGATTTTCATTTGATGCATTTGTTCACTAATCTGCTCCTTTTTTTTTTTGGTGCAGTAGAGAACCCAGGACCTGAGAATTTGAAGTCTACTGCAGTCATACCTCCCCCAACTGTCCTTGATCGAGTTCTTAAAGACCTCTTTCATGATGGTATATCACGAGTTCTCTTTTTCTTTACTTGTAGCCTTTTCTATGTCTCCCACTTGGATTGCAATTCTGAAACGGTCTGCTGCTTCCTGAGGTTTCAATTTTGATGGACAATAACCCTCTCAGATTCTATACCTAATTTTATTTACTGTAGTTTAGAGATATGATTAATGACTTATACATTTAAATCTGCAAGATGTAAATGATTATGGGAAAATGGAGGCAGGGGAGTGATAATGGCTTAGGTTAGTGTTATTTCATATCAACTCAAATTTTTGCTGTACATTCTCCTATTCCTTAAAAACGCACTTAACTACCAAAAAATCAACTGTTGTTTGTATAACTGAAAACCATGAAGTTCAACAGCTAGATGGAGCAAATTAATTCCTCTTATTGTTCACTAGTTAGATACATGTTTCATTCATCATAGAGAAATGATGTGGAGATATGCTAATCCATCTGGATTCTTGGCTGACCTAGCCATATTTAGGCAGAGTACTTTGATCTGGTTTACCCTACTAATGATGAGTCTCTTTTAACAACAAGAAGAGAATTAGAAATCAGACATAATGAGAAGTGTATTCTTCAGAATATAATTGGTCAATATGGTGTTGGAGTTCCAAATTTAGGGTCTAAATGGAGGGAGAAACATTCAGTTGACTTATCTTGTCTTCATTTCAATTTCTTCATACAGTTGGTGCCCTGCAACTTGATTTTGCTGAAGGAGATCATGAAAATTCTCGTACCATTAAAGGCGCTCCTCTTGAATCACTTTTTGGCCAGTTCTGTCTGCATTCTCTCTGGTTTGGTGATTGCAATATAAGGGGTACCTTCTGACTCAATGGGCTGAAAAAGTTCAAGAAATCACTTCCTTAGTATATTCCTTCATTAAGTTACTTCAGCATTCTTTCCCCCCCTAAGGCATATTTTTTCTGTGATGTCTATTTAGCTATTGCGGCATTCTGGATAGAGTTTGTCCGAGAAGTTCGGTGGTGTTGGGAAGAGTCACAGCCATTACCTAGAATGCAAGCCAGTGGTGTAGTCGACCTATCTACATGTTTAATTAACCAGAAATTACACATGGTAAGTCACTTGCAGTAATGCTTGACAGAGAAATAGAAAATAATGAGCAGGACTTCCATACCTGTCTAGCTTTTGATAAGTGTATCTCCAAATGCCACAATAACTAGTTTTATCTTTCAACATGTAAATTGTGTCTGAATATTTTGCCAGTTCACCTATTTACTTTCTTTCACTGCCTTCTCGCTGTCTTCCGACTGTTTTCTTGATTTTCATTGTAGCAGTTTTGTTGAATCCCAGCATACCTCAATCTTTTGACATAGATATAACCCCCAAGCTTTCTGATTTTATATCTTGAAAAAGCATGAATCGAGTCTCAGATTTTTTTTAAGTTGTTAGTTTGTAGTTATCCTGATTGTCATGAGCTTCCTAATAAATCTGTTTCCAAGATCAGTCTTGAATAACGAAATATTTCTAAGAAAAAGTGCAATAAAATGGTATTCTAAATTGATTAATATGGAGGTTACATGGGTACTAGTGAATGATACTTTCCTTTACCCTTTCTCTTTGATAGTCTCTTTTAAAGATATGGCAACGGTAAATAATCTATCTGGCCTAATTTTGGTTTATCTCCCAAATATGTAGCTTTCAATTTGCATTGATAAAAAGCATCAGTTGAATCAAGAGTGTCCAAAGGCAGGTGAAAACAATTTTTTCCTTTCCGCTCATGTTAAGGTACTTTTATGACAATTGTCTACATTAATTCTATCTAAAAGTTTTTAAGCGTTTAAGAACATCAACTTAATTTCCTGTCAGGATATTGATTAACTTATATAATATAGGGAGACTCTCATATCCAGAGTGACATATCTTCTGAAGATGGAGATACTGAGGCTTCTTTTTTTGAATGTGACAGGTGAAAAGCAAGTGAGAACTTTTTGTATTATTGTTGAATGCTTGTCGATTGTCAGCCAATCTAGTTTTTCTAAACTATGTCATTCCAGTTTTTCTGCATTTTAAGTACTGCTATTCTTGTCTATTTTACAATGCTAAGTTGCATAAAGGTCAAGTCTTATGATTTTGTCATGATGGAGGAATTGAAGCACCTATGATTTTAAAACCTGGTGATTTATGCCGCTGCAGTCTACACTCTATAAGCTGTATCTTATGGTGTTTAACTGAACTGATTCATTAATTCATTTATTCTTGCTTATTGTTTTTAGCACTTAAATTTTTTTAATGTTTGACATGGTTTGTTTCGACTCTAAATGAGAATATTCCCTCTTTTCACCCTTAGGGAATTTCAATTTTTGCTGGTATTGGTGGAAGTCCAGATACTTGATTTGGACCCATTTTCGACTTAAATGAGGCTCGTTTGAGGCAATGTTTTATCTAAATAGTTAAATATGATGTTGGGTCACAATGGGTGTCTGACTTTCTCTTTATACTTTCCTAAAGGAAGATAGGCTAATCCAAAATGATCTGGCCATTTCTCCTTTTATTCATCTTTTTATTTTCGGTTTTGCTTTGGGGCTGGGGCAAGCTTACCTAGTCTAGTGCTTACATCTGGATCGGAGATCCATAGGTTTTAAAGTTGCAGCATTGGACTAAATTTAGTCAGGGAAAAATGCATGCGCTTTTGTGCAATATGTGGGTATACTCCCTCCGTTTCAATTTGTTTGTCTTACTTACCTTTTTAGTCCATTTAAAAAAGAATGTTTCTTTCCTTTTTTGGCAACTCCTTAATTCTAACTTTCCAATGGCATGTTTAAGATCACAAGTTTAAAGGGAATTTTGGTACATTTTGCATATCTTTAGTTTAAGACCACAAGATTCAAAAGTCTTCTTTATTTTCTTAAATTTTTTGCCAAGTCAAAACTGGATAAACAAATTGAACGGAGTTAGTATTATGTTTCAAAAACCTACTAATCTGTATTAGTTTGAATTTCTGCCCTTTGAACTGAACTGAGTTGGTTTCCTGTTCTCTCTGCAGTCTGTCAACACCAGATCGTCCAAATGATCCTGAAAGTGATATTTCTAGTTTTGTACATTCTGATGCTGTGAAGTTAGGTGATCCAATTCCAAAGCATTCGGCATGTATCAGGAGGGGATCGGCTGGTATTGTGGGGTCTATGATGCTTCTGAAATCTTACCAGAACATGCATGCTCCATTTACACAGGTTGATTTATTTGTACTGCTGATTGAATACTTGTTTTTATCAGTCTTCTGTTTCCTTGCCACATTTGCTTATGGTATAATGGCAACCTTTTGATGTTAATTTTTTTTTATAGGATCCACCACTTATGACTGAAGACATGCATGAAGAACGTCTCCAAGCCGTTGAGGCCCTTGGTGAATCTTTTGTGAGTTCAAAGCTCTATTATAGATATTCATTTTTCTGATAATCATGAAATTTGCTGCTGTTACTATTCTTGTAGAGAGTCATTGCATACTGTAATTGAATGAAGAATGATTGCTATTATAAGAAGTCTATAGTCCGTGCATATATATGAATGCCAATTTAATGGTTTATTGGTGAATCAGCTACGTGAATCCTGGCTTCAGGTCATATAGAACACATGATAATGTTTTCTATGACTTCTTGCTTTGTTTAGTACTAAACATGTTCAATAAGAGAAATGGTATTGTAATTCCCACCAATTCTTACATCTTCTTCTGCTTAAGAAATTGCTAACAAGCACCGCACTACATTGCAAGTAGATCTCCTAGATGATTGGTTGTGTGATGGCATTTGGAAAAGGAGCTTAAAGGGCTCTCTAGGTACTTAAATCCATTTACATGTCTCAGGTAGAGAATCATCCTTATTGATGATCCTGAATATGCAGATTAAGAAATATTCAATTGCATTCCATGTTCCCGTTACTGATTTCAGCAATTATAGGTTTTGGTCTCTTCACTAAACTCCACTCTCTCACTTTTGAGCCACCATAAAGTTTTCTCGTCATTATTACTATTTTTGAGAAAATTTTGAAACGATGCTACCACTTTGTATTCAATAGCTACGTCTAGAGTTAACAATTAAAGATTGTGGCAAATTTTCTATTATTTGGACTGTTTGGTATTGGTTTGTGTTTTTGACTATCCTAGTCTTGCTTGAAGGACATATCCATAGATTTCTATTGCAATATTTCCTGGGGAAACAATTGTTTTATGTTAAGCTATCCTTCAGTTGCTTCATAAAGTCTTATCATTTCCACTATTGGTATTATTTCATCTGACAATGGAATGTCTAATGCTTATTTGCAGAGATTTTCTGCCCAACTAGAGAAAGACATATTGTCATCAGGTAGGAACTTCTGTACCTTCTATTTTCTTAAAGGCTTTCTTGCTGTCTTAGGCACATTTGTGTGTGTTAAGCACTTTGTTGCTCGGATCCTCAATAAATATAATGTTGCTGCAGCCATGTTAGATCCTCCAAATGAATAACTTTTGGAGGATCTTACTCACACCCGACAACATTTTTGAAGGATCCAAGCAACCAAGGTTATATGGTTCTTATTAGTCAATTGCAATTGCTGAGGATAGCCTTTTTTAGCTTCTAGGGTCTATTTCTTAGTTCAAGATCCCTCTTACTAACTGGAATCAAAGAATTAGTAGATCTGTTCTGCCCAAAGTGGGAATGGACTAGGGTTATGAACTTATAATCTGATGATCGAGTCGGTTGGCTAGAGATTTCTTGTAATAACACTAGCCCTGCTGAGTTCATAATGAGAATATTTTCATCGTTGAATCTTTTTTGATTCTATGTATTATTCTCATTATGCACATAAGGGAGGAGCCATATGAGGTGAAAATCTCACGTACGGTTTTGGAACGGAGATTCTTTCAATTGAATGAAGACCGTAACGGATGTCGGCTCAATCCAAAGGAAATTCTGCTGCAAGTTATAGGTTTCTTCTCACTTGACTAAAGCATCAAGTGAGCATCTTGAGGATCTCAGCTTGTTGGCTGTTGTGTGCTGAGATCATGAGATACTTAAGAGTTTGAAAATGCAAAAAATAGATGGATGTGCATCTTGTGATGCCTTGTGCATAACCACAATAGCTAACACATTCTTCTGTTTTACCTCAAGAGTTATTGGAACAAGACACTGTTACTCAGGTTGAAATAACACTTAATTCAGTTTTTCACTGGCTGAAACATCAGTTGATTAAGGGCTGTCTTCTAAAATAATTAAGGATCTTTGGTCAAAAGTTTGTGGATGGGTTTGTTAATTGTCTATATTGTCATCTAATTGTGGAAGGAAAGTCGGCACATTATGGTTCTTTTGGTGCTCGATGTGAAAACAAAATCTATAGTCAGGTGTTTTGGCGACAAACCAACCAACCAGTTGTACAGCATACTCGTAGGGTCGTAATACACCTTTATGAACAATATCTCCTAATTGGAATCCATAAGCTATCTTATCACTGGACAATATGACACCTTAATAAGTGTCAAATGGGGTTAGAATCCTTACATGTTTAGAAGGACTAGACTTTTGTTGAGTTACTTTTTTGCTGCACATGTACAGATTTGGACATCACTTTCTTAGTGCTGATCATTTATAAAATACCTTTGCAAAAAAATTGTCAAAAGGTCACAAGGAAGCAATTGTGCTTTTTTTTTAACCCTACCTAGGAGCTCCCACCCTTTTTGCTCCCTTGGTGACTCGAACTCGCAACCTTTGGATTGGAAGTGAGGGGTGCTTACCATCTGAGCAACTCCCTCTCGTCAGGAAGCAGTTGTACTAATTATGAGTTTATTAGCATTTTTTAAATGGATTAAGTATCTCAGGCCAAAATGTTATAGATTGAGAACTTTTTCATCAGATTTAGTCAAGCTTCTCTCGGTTCCAGAAAGTGTACATAAACAATTTCTTCCTAATTGTCTAAGTGAATCAAATCCTTGATTTTTTTTCCATGTAGTTTTTTGTTTCTGCTGTAGCAGGTTGTATGGATCACACTAGACTTGCTCATTTCCAATTATTATTTGCTTGCTGATATTTGAAGAATTAATCTTCTCTCCTTATTCACTTTTTTATTATCCTTCGCATTCTGCAACAGATATGTCTGCTTTTAAAGCAGCAAATCCCGATGCTGTGTTTGAAGATTTCATTCGATGGCATTCACCCAGAGACTGGGAGAATGATGATAATATGGAGAAGGTAGAATCTAACACCAATGCAGTGGTAGAGTCAACAAACGATTGGCCACCTCGTGGAAAACTTTCAGAAAGAATGTCTGAGCATGGGAATTCATGGAGAAAGATTTGGAATGAGGCACCTCCATTGCCAGCTTCTGAGCAGAAGCCCCTTCTGGATCCAAATCAAGAAGGAGAAAAGGTATACTGAGATTGCACGCTTGCATAAGCCAGGCTCATTTATAATATTCTGGTATAAGTGATCCATCATAAATCTTCATGAGAATTTCAGTAAATTAATTAGACAAATTGCGGGTTTTGATCCTTGGAGTAGAGTTTGTGGGGTTTATTTCCCTCAGACTAGTTGAAGGTGGAATATTTGGTCCTCCAGAGACTAAATTTTGGAGACCCCAGAGCATTCCTCTCTATTGAATAACTCAACAAGCCTATTCCATCTGTTTGCCCTATTCATCTATTGCCCTCTCTTTAATCCAGACAGATGATTCCTTACGTTTGTAATCTTTTACCAAATCAGCATTGTCTCTGACTTCCGTGAACACTTGCAGTGTATTGCCTGAGAGTTCGAGTCGGGTTTTCTGGCTGGGGAGGGTTTTAGGGCATAGAGGAGGACCAACTAAGAAAGGGCACGAGGGAAGCTTTATAGCAAAATGTTTATGTAGTTTGGCCAATCCATTTAAAATTGCACCTTTATGGAGTAGCTTCTTGATTTGATTGGAAGTAATTTGTATCGTGTAACTCGTGTAGGTTCTTCATTATTTGGAAACATTGCGTCCATATGAATTGTTGGGACAAATGGTTTCTACTGCTTTTAAAGCAGCAGCTGACACACTAAACAGAACGTCATTTGGAGGCCTAAAGCAGCTGACCACCAGAATTGGACAACTTTACCTCACTATGGCAGCCACTCTCAGATGCTTGCAAAGTATATTTTCTGGTCTAGTATGTTATTGAGTTGCAGTAGGTTTTTAGGAGCTCGTAAATTAACAGGTTGACCTTTTTTGTTGCAGAAAATAGCCTTTCTGTTGGCACTGAAGATATTGAAGACCTGAAGCGACTCTGTGCAATTTTTGGACATGTTGAGAGTTTGATAACACTCGCTGCATCTCTTCATCAGAAGTTCTTGCAAGCACCACGTCTATCAGAATCCATTTTCAATGACTACTACAACTTCTATCTACCAAAAATGGGAACAGTATCAATTGGTGGTGATGAGAAGAAGGTATGATTTTATATATCTTGTTCTTTCTCTTTTTCTATCACTAGAATGAGAGATTGATGTCTTGGTCAAGACTCAAAAATTATTAACACATTTCCTAACTTGCTTAACAGCATATACCTCTCGTCCCCTCGCTTAAGTCTTTGTGGCTGAAGATGTCGTTTTTAATATATTTCCTTAAACAAGGGTGAATTTACCTGTGCCTCTATCTCTTGCTTTCTCATTTTATACGGTGCAACTTTGTTATGTTAGGATTTCGATAAGAAACAAGAAGTTAGGCGACAAGAGAGAGAGGTAGTTGCAAGCATGTTCACTCCACCTACTGTGAATCAATCATGGAGGAAAGTCTTAAGCATGGGAAATCTTCTAAATGGCCATGAACCAACATTGCGAGAGATCATATTTTCCAAACGTGATCACCTTAGCGAAAATTACTATGCTAGTCATGCACCAAGGGGTTACCAACAAGAACTAGAAACATACAGAATGTACATATGCGGAACCTCAAATGATCTGAGTGTGGCACTAGCAGTTGCCTCTTGTGACTAGTTTCGTCATTAAAGGAACCAGGTAAAGTTATTGTTATTTCTCTTGTTAGTATATATCCAGCGATTCTTTCATTCGCGTACCATAGATATGCTAGCTTATTAGATTTTCTAATTTGTTTGAAAGAGGCTCTTGATTGTCACCTCTTTTCAGCCTTTCCTTGAAATACAGATTCCTTTTTTTCCCGCTGTCCAAATTTATTAATTGGGAACAATTTGATGGTTTTCCACAAGGTTATGAAAAAAAAAATTATGCACCCAAGGGTGTAGCCTAGTGGCCAATGAAGTGGGTTGTGGATCATAAGGTCTCGAGTCCAAATCCTAGAGGAGAAAGAAAACATTAGGTGATTTATTTTCATCTATTGAAGTGGATAGAGTTATCCGGTACCTTCCATGATTATCAAATTCTTTTTTGAGGTTTTTCATTTTTCATATGATATTTTTTGTTCCGTAATACTGCCGCCAGACTTCAATCTGGTGATTGTGAAATGGGAAACATCTCTATCGTCATATGGCATGTTCCTATTATCATTCTTCTTAGTTCTAATACGACTACTTTGCAATACTTTGGTCCATAAGGGAATCATCAATCATTCAGTTCTCTCTCTAATCAAACGCCTTCCAACGAAGACATCATATATAATAAAGTTTCCTTACGTTTTTCTAGTTTTCAATCAATCAGACGGTTTCCATGATTGGCAGACAAGACCCATGCCCTGTATGTGACTTATTTTCTTGTGTCCTTTCACCAAGTTTGACACTTCTCCAACTAGTCCAAATTTGCGTCGTCTCGTAAGGTCCATTTTAGTGTTAGGCGTTGAAAAGAGAACTGTAAGATTACAAGGAAAGATACGTAGTTGAGCATCCAAGAGTGTTTCATACTGTATAATTCTCTCTCTTTCTCTCTCTTTCCTGCCTAATAGGAAAAAAAAAAGACCAGCTACTAGGTATGAAAAAGGAAAAACAAAAACAAAATGAAGGATAACCTCCTCAACCTTCTTATTTCTATAATAATAATAAAATGTGCTTATCAAAAGAAAAAGCTAAAAGAACTAGTGGGATGATAGCCTTGGTGGCAGAGTTACTGGTACCTATTGCTGGTAGGATGTGTAAGGTATTCTGTGGAATTAGTCGAGCAGTGCGAAAGTCATAAATAAAAAAATAAAAAAACTAGGGGGATGACCCTACCCAAAAAAACATCTGGCTATCGGTGGCTAATTGCAATTGCTTTGAAGAAATGGGAGGAAAAAGTAATAAGAATGATGATGATAATTATGATGGGGTCCTCTTCTAAAGAATCCAAATCTGTTGAAGGGTCATTTCATTAAAGGGAATATAATCTCCATACGTTTCTTTCTATTGATATATGCTTCTCCCTGAAATCATCTTTTTCCATTTTTTAATTCATCAATCATAATATAAAGATGAAGTGTATTAAAGGGGAAATACCTTTTTTTGAAAAGTTGCAAATTGAGCAACAACGGTTATAGGCGTTTTAAACATTCTTCTCAAAGTATTTGATAGATATATGAACGTATAGATTCCACTACCTACATTTACTTTTGACCTTCAAAGTTTTTGGTGTTTTCAAATACCAATAATTTCACATTTGATTCTTATTTTAGAGAGCATGAAGCTAAACACCCTTGACACATATTATTCATGATGATATTTGTGTCTGCTTACCGCCTTGACTAATTTTACGGGATACCTGCTACCTCTCATCGATACAGGTATGGGATAAATCTATCCACCAGGACTTGAACAATGATATTTGTTGGTTTCTTTTCGAATTATTTGATTATAGTTACATAATAACGATCAAAGATTATATTCCACCGACGTGAATCAGAGAATTGAAATATTCAGTGGTCCTTTTTCTTGTGAAGGGTATAAAAGTCCCCAAATTCAAGCGTGAATTGTCGCATTATACAGGACAAATAAACAAATGCTGTTGTAATTTCCTTTTCTCCTTGCGTGAGCCTGTAGGTATTGTCGAATGGTTTAAGATATTACACTATCATATCACTTACTATAAGATAATTAAATGTAAATTTTATTATTAACATTGATTAATAACTTGATAAAAATGGTAGTTAAGTAGTAAGTACTATTTCATACTAAATTACATTTGATAATGTAACCGGTAAAGTTGATGTCAAGTAATCAGGAAGTCATAGATTTGAGTTGTGAAGATAGACTCTTGCAGAAATGCATGACAAAACTGCATATACACAAATTTTTGTAGTTCGATTTTTATCGGATCTTGCACGTAGCGAAAGCTTAGTGTGTTGGGCTATTTATTTTAAATATACGTATGTCACCATAAGGCATTGGTAGCTTTCACGAGGTTTGGGTCTCTATCAGCTGGAAATAGACCCAACATCCAAATGGGAACATAGACATGGATGGTTGATGGGGAGTAATAAATAGACCAATTTCATGCGTACACACTTCTTCTCCTGTTTTGTCGTACTCATATCCTCATATCAACACTTTATAGTTCAAGGAAAAAAAAACAGTAATTATATCGGTACAATAATAATATATTCAGAGTGATTCTATAAGTGGAGTATGAAGAGAGTGTGTACATGCAATTTTATTTCTGCGTTGTGAAGATAGAGAGATTGTTGGCTCACGTAAATCATATTAAAATCAATAAAAAAAAAAAGGGAATTACAGTAATAAAGAGTCATGTAGAAATAATGGGGAAAAGGACAATAGCACCAACACCAACATATAATATGACAATCAAAACAAAGGAAGCAACAAGTAACAAAAAAAATGGAAGAATAAAGTAGTAGGAGAGTAATCATATAATAATGCTAATCATAAGGAGAATTAGGAAACACTCTTATTTTTAATTTATTCTTCAACCTTCATACCCTCGTTTTTAAAGTCATATCTCATCTAATCACCTCTCTTCAATATTTTCTTGACTAATCTCTACTAGATCCACCATAGCTGACATCTCACAGACTCACACCTCTTTGATGTGGCATGTATGCATCTTCTCTTCACGTGTACACGAATCATTTAGTAGTTTAAAAGTTTTAGATTCAGATATTAATATCACGAGTTTTACTTAAATCACTTAACCTTCTGCCTATGCAAATTCTCTTAAATTAACATTATTTGGATGCTAATTCTGCTAAATGTAAAAAGAAATAAATTTCAGAAAACAAAACTTTCAAACCGCTACTAGACAATATTTTAATATCATGAACAGTAGGTCCCTAGTCGTGATGTAAAATACTGGAAAATTTTATCTTTCGTTATCACTAACTATAATTTAATTATAAGAAATCCCCTAATGCAATCTTCAATTATTATGATGATCATCATCAATTTTCTCTAATGTCATTCTTGAAATTATTCATTATTTTCCTTGAAAATAGTACCTATTTTTTTTATATATATAAAAAAAAAAACAATAATGACTTCAAATGATTGTACTCTATCATACATCTTATTTTTTTCTTACGAACGGTAATTATTTATTTATTTAATAATAAGGTTCATCCATCTTAGAATTGGCTGTTTATAGGATATACCCTATGAGAATTTTCATTTAAAAAAGCTATCTTTTGATTGCTTGAGAAGATGATGATAAAAGGAATCCCTTTAGTGTGAAGGCATAAATGATCATGAAATTAAAGTCAATTAAATCTTTTCTAAAATTATTAATTTAAGGAAATTGTGGGGTTTTGGAATTAAATTGACTTTTTTGTACACATTGTAAAGTTAATGTCTGAGAATTTATATAAATGGGATGAAGCATCGGATACCTTTTCTTTTAGGCAAAATAAAATATACAAAGATAGTTTTTATAGGAGGGAAATTTTCCAAGATGCTGTACGATGAAGTGACACTATTATTTTGACTTCATATAAACCCAAGGAGCATATCTTGTGTATCTCCCTCATCGTTTAGAAATTAAGTTTTATATATCGATAGTATAAATAAATATTTATTAGGTATAATAGTATATTCCAATAAGAGATATACAATCATACTTGGTCAATTTATCTCTTCCAACTTGAATCCTACGATGTGGATTTTGAAAATTTTTGATAGCAAAACCTTCTTCCAAAAGGTTTGAAAAGGTTAAGTTACATAATCACACCAATTAAGTCACTTATACAATAACTACATGTAAGTTATCGTAATAAGCATTGATTGATAACTTGTCTTTGAGCAGGTATCCTCTTTGTTTCAAATTAGTTGTTATGTTTTGCTTTGTAAGAGTTAAATTATGTCAATTTTAATTAATATTTTAAAATATATTTTTTCCATCTTGTTGACATAAGAAAAATTATAACTTATTGTATTGATCTAATTCAATTTCACTTTGTTAGCCAATTAAATCTTGAAAAGCAAAATATGACAACTAATTTGGAACAGACCGATGAAGAGAGTAATGTCCTTTTTTTTTTCCTTCTTGAAACAACTCTTATCTGTACAAATATTTCTTCACAAAAGAAAGTCGATGCTCTTGATCATCAATTAGTACTCTCTCCGTTCACTTTTAGTTGTCATGATACGCTTTTCGAAAGTCAATTTGACTAATTTTCAAAGCTAAATTAGATAACATTAATTCAATATTTTAAATAAAAAATTTAGATATTCAAAAACTATACGAAAAGTACTATAAATTGCAATTTTTTGCATATCAATCTAATGAAAAAATAGATCATAAAATGTTGGTCAAAGTTCTTATAGTTTGACTTTAAAAAAGAAAATTATGATAATTAAAAGTATACGGAGGGAATATTATAAGTTTCTAGTTTTATCGTTTGAAATGTTGCACTCTTTTGTCACGTCATTTTCTTAAATTTTGAAAAATAAAGAGGACAAATTTCGTGTGAGTTTCAAATGAATGGACCAAAGGGCGAAAACAAAGAGAGAGAGATGCAATTAAATGGAATCACACGAGATGCCTCATTTTCCACATTTTGGCATTAACTCCCACCGTCAAGCCCTACCCAACCCATCCTTTGTTTTTTAGTGTATTTTTAAAAAAAAAAAAAAAAGACTTTCGGTGTTCGGTATTTATATTGGGAGATGACTAAATTCATTGAAGTGTCACTAGGAAGATCTTTTTCATTTTGAGGAATTAAACCTGAAATCTTTTATTAAGAATAAAAGGATTTCAACGTGAAATTGCAACTAACTTAGCAAGTTATTTAAAAGAAGTATACATATAGTATTTATATTGTACATTAGTGGCGAAGCTCGAGGGTCGAAGCGTTGTACACCTTTCACCTTTAGAACACACTATACATAGAGAGATTGTTTAATATATATATATTTCCGTATATAATAGTGATGAATGCGTGGTAATATTAGAAGAAAGATATTAAGAATGAAATGTTTGAGATGAGGTGGGAATGACTTTCATGGTGAACAAAATGAGGAAGATGAAGTTGAGATGATTTAGGCATGTAAAGAGAAGATGCATAAATATCTTAGTGATTAGGTGTGAGAGGTTGTTTATGATCGGTCTAAGGAAAATACAGGTAGGTCAAAAAAAAACTAGAGATTAGATTATTAGACCTGAGCTTACCAAGGACATGACCCTAAATAGAAGGATATGAAGATCAAGATTTAATTATGATAGAAGGTTAATAGGTGCTTGAGCATTGTCCAGTAATTTTCGTTATCACTATTATTAGTACTACTTTCCTACTATCTTACTCTTTGATTTTATTATTACATATTTTTTTTGCTTTATTTATCGTATTATTTTTGACATAGCTTATTCACTACGATATTTTTAAAAATACTATTTGAATATGTTTTATTTAAAACGAGCGTTCATAAAAAAAATTAATATATTTTCATAAATTAATAATAAAATTATTTTATACATTATATACTGATGTTGCATTGGATAATAAATTTTCTTGGTAAAAATCATATAGGCCACGATAGGAAATTACTTGGTACATAGAGCTAAAATTATGGCACTTTCCATAATTTGGTTGGCATTTCTGACATTTGGAATCCCACTGCAAAGTAAAGTTCGTACAGTGGCCCCACACTCCCTTGACCAATTCAAGATGCCATTTTGCCATTAACCAATTCTATGTGCACCACACACAAGTGACAATTAATTAAAAAGAGAAAAGGAGAAAATTAATTATTCACATTTGTTTTATGCTTCCAGGTCATTTGGTTCGATTTTATATATTATTAATTTTATTTATTAGATTTTTATTTTTAAATATGGTAAATCAATTACTGAACTAATAAGAAAATGTATATTAAAAAATATATGATTTCTTTAATAATTTAGTGTGATGGACAATGATGTAATTTTATATAATGCTCATAAAATGATTACAGTAGTAACTAATTAACATGAAAAGATTTATACAAGTGCAATACAAATAAAATGACAATGACAATAATGTGTATTATACAAGAACTATACAAGTGCAACACAAATAAAAGAATAAAAACAAGGACCATTTACTAAGCTACATATTATATTTATTGATTTCTTAATAAGCGTTTTTTTTTTTAAAAAATGGTGGGTTTAAAAATTGGGGGTAGGGGAGGGGATTACAATGTGGGAAATCGAACCTCCACCAACAATGTGGGAGTTTAGATAGTCAACCAACTGAGCTACTAAAATTTCTCAATTTCTTAATGAACGTGAGTTTTTCTAAGATGATATTTATTTTGAGATGGATGGAGTAGTAATTACACCCTTCGTTCCAATGGATCATTTGACTTTTTTTGTTCGTCCCACAAAAAATGTAACTTTTTATATAATTACAAAGAATTTAATTTTAAAATTTCTCTTTACTCTTAATTAGATGATTTTATAATTATAACTATATAAATATCAAAAAATTTATTTTGAACTATAATTTCAAAAGTTTTTTTTTTCTTAAATTGTGTCAAATCATATAAAATCACATAAATTAAGATGGCAAAAGTTGTACGTTGACAGAGGCCAGGGGCGGAGGCAACATATACTTAGGGGGTTCATCCGAACCCCCTCGGCGGAAAATATTACTATTTATATAATGTTAAAATTATTTTTAAGTATGTATAATAGATGTCGAACTCCCTTCCACTAATTCATGTGTTTACTTCTCAGATTTTAAACCCCCTTATTAAAAATCTTGGCTCCGCCATTGACAGAGGCAATAGAATTAGTAAAGCACAGCAAATTAAAATATATTAGTAAAAGGTAGTGATAATTTATCAGTTTTACGCATAAGTGAAAAGGCATTAACCGTGCAACTAATAGAGCCTGTCAAGTTTATAGTATCTATCAGTATAAATAAATAGTGTGTGTATATATTCGTACTTTATACTTTTAGTGATGTGAAGTTCTGAATTGGATAGGTAAATAATTAATGAATATTTGCACCATTCAATTACAAATTAAACCATGGATTTCTGAAGTTAATAACTCAGTTTAGTTGATAATTTGAACGTTCATCTATCTGAATTTTTATTTTATTAATGAACGTTTGCTTTTTCACCTTATAATCTCCTCCCTGAATCCTTAACGTTTTATTTTATAAAAAAAATGAATTCTTTTTATTATCAAAAGTTAATTTGGGACTTTTTGACTTTAGTTTATATCTGTCCACTATGTATCTGTAGTAACAACTTTTCACAAGATCTATATATTCTAATACGTCACTTTACAATGCTAGAGATTATTTTTCACAAGTCGTTCTGTGTGATTTCATAGAATCAAATTGTCTGCAACATCAACCGTTCTAGTATTGTAACTGATTTAGATTTCGAGTCTCAAGAATAAAATAAATCCTGATCGAGAGTGCTTTTTAATGAATCTTATATGATGCAAATTTAAATTAGTTGACTTAATAAGTACGAATAATTATAAAATTATAAAATAAAAATTGTAGATCTATCTGTTATATTTTATTTGTTCCTTTAGAAGTTGGTTCAGAATAAAAATGCTACTCTACTATACATATTTTCTTATATCATTTTATGTGATATATTTTTCTTATTAGTTTCTACTTGGAAGAATAAGGAATAATGATGATACATATCTATACTTCTATAATTTAAAATGATTAACTTTAAATTTCTTATTCTATTCTTAATAAACAAATGTATTACTACACATATATTATTAATTAATATATTGCCCATAAGTTTCAATAGTTTTAAAATAAAATAAAATAGTACTATGTTATGTGTGTGTGATGGGTTCGGGGGGATGGGGGGGCGTAGATTGTCAGCGTAAACTATGCATGATTAATATAATTATGAAAGACGTTTTGTTCCAAAAAAACAAACATTGCGTGAGTCGTCGAATTGTATCAATAAAATTGTTAACAAATCACAAGTTGTATTAATAATACATACTTTCGTGTGAAAATTATCCTTTCCTTTGTTGTACCTCTCTCCGGTCCAATTTTGTCAATCTTATTTATTTTTTGGGAAAAAAAGATAAATATATCTCCGAATTATCGTAAATGCAAATATCCTCCGTCATACTTTTGGCACATTGGTATTCCTGCCGTCCAAAAATTAGAGCATATATACCCTTTATACTAACGGACATACACGTGTCATAATCTTATCCACCGATCCGACATTTATCGACATATAAGATTGCGTCATGTGTCCTATTTAGTATATTATACATATTTATATTATTTAAGATAAAAATATTAAAAAATAATCTTACTTTTTTTAAATTTGTGCCTAGTCAAATTAAGTGTGTGAAAAAAAATATTCCCTCTATTTAAAAAAAATGACCTAGTTTGACTTGACGTGGAGTTTGAGAAAATAAAAAAGATTTTTTAATTTTGTTGTTCTAAATTAAAATTATGTCAAATGTATCAAAATGTCTTTTGATATTGTGGTCTTAAACATGCCACATAGAAAGCAAGAACTAAAGTGTTGCCAAAAAAAATTGTGTCATTCTTTTTTAAATAGACAAAAAAAAAGTAGATCATTATTTTTTAAATAGATGGAATATTTGTTTTGAAAATGAAAAATGATATTTGAAATTGAAAATTGTAGTTGGCCATGAATACAAATTGGTATTATTTCTAACTTTTTATGAGTAATTTAGAGTTAAAATTTTGAAATCCAATTTCAAGTTGAATTTCAAAATTTTATAGTAAACATATTTTTGAAGTTTAATTTCTAAAAAAGTACTCCCTCCGTTTAAAAAAGAATGGTCTAATTTGACTTGACACGAAGTTTTAAAAAATAAAAAAGACTTTTCAATCTTGTGGTCCTAAATTAAAATTATGTCAATTGTATTAAATTGTCCTTTAATTTTATGGTCTTAAACATGTCATTTGAAAAATTGAAATTAAAATGTTACCAAAAAGAGAAAGATGTCATTCTTTTTTAAGAAGACTAAAAAGTAAAGAGTGTCATTCTTTTTTAAATTGAGAGAGTAAAACGAAAAAAAGTAGTAAATCGGAGATGGTAAAATCATGTGGTTTGAAAGAAGGGTACGTACCCTAAGTCAAAGTGAGTGGGTGCATAATACATTTGATAATTACTATATAAGAAGAGTGAATAAAATTCACTCTTCTTTTGACACATGGCACCAAAAAAAAGGAGAGGGTTGAACATAAGTGTCAAGGTGAGGGTATTTTGGGTATTTCAAAATACCCTCACATTCACACTTATGTACTACTTATATATTATACATTATATATTACTATTATATATATATATATTTTTTTAGTAGATAAGTGTGAATGTGAGGGTATTTTGAAATACCCAAAATACCCTCACCTTGACACTTATGTTCAACCCTCTCCTTTTTTTTGGTGCCATGTGTCAAAAGAAGAGTGAATTTTATTCACTCTTCTTATATAGTAATTATCAAATGTATTATGCACCCACTCACTTTGACTTAGGGTACGTACCCTTCTTTCAAACCACATGATTTTACCATCTCCGATTTACTACTTTTTTTCGTTTTACTCTCTCAATTTAAAAAAGAATGACACTCTTTACTTTTTAGTCTTCTTAAAAAAGAATGACATCTTTCTCTTTTTGGTAACATTTTAATTTCAATTTTTCAAATGACATGTTTAAGACCATAAAATTAAAGGACAATTTAATACAATTGACATAATTTTAATTTAGGACCACAAGATTGAAAAGTCTTTTTTATTTTTTAAAACTTCGTGTCAAGTCAAATTAGACCATTCTTTTTTAAACGGAGGGAGTACTTTTTTAGAAATTAAACTTCAAAAATATGTTTACTATAAAATTTTGAAATTCAACTTGAAATTGGATTTCAAAATTTTAACTCTAAATTACTCATAAAAAGTTAGAAATAATACCAATTTGTATTCATGGCCAACTACAATTTTCAATTTCAAATATCATTTTTCATTTTCAAAACAAATATTCCATCTATTTAAAAAATAATGATCTACTTTTTTTTTGTCTATTTAAAAAAGAATGACACAATTTTTTTTGGCAACACTTTAGTTCTTGCTTTCTATGTGGCATGTTTAAGACCACAATATCAAAAGACATTTTGATACATTTGACATAATTTTAATTTAGAACAACAAAATTAAAAAATCTTTTTTATTTTCTCAAACTCCACGTCAAGTCAAACTAGGTCATTTTTTTTAAATAGAGGGAATATTTTTTTTCACACACTTAATTTGACTAGGCACAAATTTAAAAAAAGTAAGATTATTTTTTAATATTTTTATCTTAAATAATATAAATATGTATAATATACTAAATAGGACACATGACGCAATCTTATATGTCGATAAATGTCGGATCGGTGGATAAGATTATGACACGTGTATGTCCGTTAGTATAAAGGGTATATATGCTCTAATTTTTGGACGGCAGGAATACCAATGTGCCAAAAGTATGACGGAGGATATTTGCATTTACGATAATTCGGAGATATATTTATCTTTTTTTCCCAAAAAATAAATAAGATTGACAAAATTGGACCGGAGAGAGGTACAACAAAGGAAAGGATAATTTTCACACGAAAGTATGTATTATTAATACAACTTGTGATTTGTTAACAATTTTATTGATACAATTCGACGACTCACGCAATGTTTGTTTTTTTGGAACAAAACGTCTTTCATAATTATATTAATCATGCATAGTTTACGCTGACAATCTACGCCCCCCCATCCCCCCGAACCCATCACACACACATAACATAGTACTATTTTATTTTATTTTAAAACTATTGAAACTTATGGGCAATATATTAATTAATAATATATGTGTAGTAATACATTTGTTTATTAAGAATAGAATAAGAAATTTAAAGTTAATCATTTTAAATTATAGAAGTATAGATATGTATCATCATTATTCCTTATTCTTCCAAGTAGAAACTAATAAGAAAAATATATCACATAAAATGATATAAGAAAATATGTATAGTAGAGTAGCATTTTTATTCTGAACCAACTTCTAAAGGAACAAATAAAATATAACAGATAGATCTACAATTTTTATTTTATAATTTTATAATTATTCGTACTTATTAAGTCAACTAATTTAAATTTGCATCATATAAGATTCATTAAAAAGCACTCTCGATCAGGATTTATTTTATTCTTGAGACTCGAAATCTAAATCAGTTACAATACTAGAACGGTTGATGTTGCAGACAATTTGATTCTATGAAATCACACAGAACGACTTGTGAAAAATAATCTCTAGCATTGTAAAGTGACGTATTAGAATATATAGATCTTGTGAAAAGTTGTTACTACAGATACATAGTGGACAGATATAAACTAAAGTCAAAAAGTCCCAAATTAACTTTTGATAATAAAAAGAATTCATTTTTTTTATAAAATAAAACGTTAAGGATTCAGGGAGGAGATTATAAGGTGAAAAAGCAAACGTTCATTAATAAAATAAAAATTCAGATAGATGAACGTTCAAATTATCAACTAAACTGAGTTATTAACTTCAGAAATCCATGGTTTAATTTGTAATTGAATGGTGCAAATATTCATTAATTATTTACCTATCCAATTCAGAACTTCACATCACTAAAAGTATAAAGTACGAATATATACACACACTATTTATTTATACTGATAGATACTATAAACTTGACAGGCTCTATTAGTTGCACGGTTAATGCCTTTTCACTTATGCGTAAAACTGATAAATTATCACTACCTTTTACTAATATATTTTAATTTGCTGTGCTTTACTAATTCTATTGCCTCTGTCAATGGCGGAGCCAAGATTTTTAATAAGGGGGTTTAAAATCTGAGAAGTAAACACATGAATTAGTGGAAGGGAGTTCGACATCTATTATACATACTTAAAAATAATTTTAACATTATATAAATAGTAATATTTTCCGCCGAGGGGGTTCGGATGAACCCCCTAAGTATATGTTGCCTCCGCCCCTGGCCTCTGTCAACGTACAACTTTTGCCATCTTAATTTATGTGATTTTATATGATTTGACACAATTTAAGAAAAAAAAAACTTTTGAAATTATAGTTCAAAATAAATTTTTTGATATTTATATAGTTATAATTATAAAATCATCTAATTAAGAGTAAAGAGAAATTTTAAAATTAAATTCTTTGTAATTATATAAAAAGTTACATTTTTTGTGGGACGAACAAAAAAAGTCAAATGATCCATTGGAACGAAGGGTGTAATTACTACTCCATCCATCTCAAAATAAATATCATCTTAGAAAAACTCACGTTCATTAAGAAATTGAGAAATTTTAGTAGCTCAGTTGGTTGACTATCTAAACTCCCACATTGTTGGTGGAGGTTCGATTTCCCACATTGTAATCCCCTCCCCTACCCCCAATTTTTAAACCCACCATTTTTTAAAAAAAAAAACGCTTATTAAGAAATCAATAAATATAATATGTAGCTTAGTAAATGGTCCTTGTTTTTATTCTTTTATTTGTGTTGCACTTGTATAGTTCTTGTATAATACACATTATTGTCATTGTCATTTTATTTGTATTGCACTTGTATAAATCTTTTCATGTTAATTAGTTACTACTGTAATCATTTTATGAGCATTATATAAAATTACATCATTGTCCATCACACTAAATTATTAAAGAAATCATATATTTTTTAATATACATTTTCTTATTAGTTCAGTAATTGATTTACCATATTTAAAAATAAAAATCTAATAAATAAAATTAATAATATATAAAATCGAACCAAATGACCTGGAAGCATAAAACAAATGTGAATAATTAATTTTCTCCTTTTCTCTTTTTAATTAATTGTCACTTGTGTGTGGTGCACATTAGGGGTGTGCATTCGGTTTTTTGGTTTGGTTTTACACTATTCGGTTTGGATTTTTGGTTTTTGGTTTTGTAAAAGTGTAACCCAATCCGATCCAAAATAAATTTGGTTTGGTTTGGTTTTCCTCTATTCGCTAATAGAAGACAAGATAATGAAACAGTGCAAATGCATATTGAGAGCGGGGCCGCCGGTGGTGTGAATAGTAAACCTCCTCTGCCCCACTTCACTCCTCTAGGCCCCACCACCCTCTCAATTACTCTCTCTATTTTCTTTTTTTCTTCTTCTATTACTATACTGTATAGTTTTTCTCTCTCTTTAATTTCTCTCAATTCATCAAAAAAACAGTCTCACCATCACTTCTAACTCTCACACATTCAGTGTATTGCTTAAGTCGCATCATCATCTATCTAACTTTGAAATACTCCTACTTCTTCTTTTCTCTAAAAAATCCGAAGTAATCGAGCTCTATCCATTATTTCACTATATTGTTTTCTCGAAGATTTGCTTCAAATTGTAGAAACAAAGAGGGTAAATTGAAATTGCTTTTCGCCTTGTTGAGTAAGGTTTTCTTTTCGCTTTTACTTGATTTAATTTGAGTTTGAATTTGAATGTGTTCCACTTCCTCATATATAACAATTTTGAGTGATTGTGACTATCTGGGTTGAGTTAGACAAGCAAAAGAAATATCTTATGCAATCATTGATGACCAGTCTGTCTATCTAGTATTCAGTACTAGCTAGAACTATTAAAATTAAAATAGATGAAGCATCGTTGCAAGGCGATTTTTGTAACAGCTTTTCTCTTAGCTAACTGTCAGACAAGGATGTAAAAGCTCCATCCTTACAATTTGGGGTTTTAAAAGCACTAGTCAGTGGAGTTAGTAATTGGATCGTCGCGATTACAGGTTGGAAATTGGAATTATCAATAATATTTTACTCTCATAAATTCTAGCATTTTATGGATTCAACATCTAGAGTCGAACAATCCGACCCAAACATTGTCGGTAGCGAAGGAGGAGCAGGAGAAGGTACATCTTCAGTAAGCGGTGCCACAGAGGGTGGACAGTCAACAACGGTGTCTGCAGCACCACCAAGTCGATACGAGTCACAGAAACGTCGAGATTGGAATACTTTCTTACAGTACTTAAGGAACCACAAACCGCCGTTAACCCTAGCCCGTTGCAGCGGAGCTCACGTGATCGAGTTCCTTAAGTACCTTGATCAATTTGGGAAAACAAAAGTGCACGTGACCGGGTGCCCGTATTTCGGGCACCCGAATCCACCAGCACCTTGTGCGTGTCCGTTGAAACAGGCTTGGGGTAGCCTTGATGCACTAATTGGAAGGCTAAGAGCTGCTTATGAAGAAAATGGGGGAAAACCTGAATCAAATCCATTTGGTGCTAAAGCTGTTAGAATTTATTTAAGGGAAGTTAGAGAAAGTCAAGCAAAAGCTAGAGGAATTCCTTATGAAAAGAAGAAACGTAAACGGCCGAGTACATCGAGTTCGGTCGCGACAGCTGGCAGTGCTATCACGGCAGAAGGAGGAGGTAGTGGTGGTGGTGGTGATGGCAGTGGCGGAGACGGTGTTATTGGTCAGCAACCACCTACTGCTCCTAATACAACAGTATAGTACAATACTATTCATTTTCAATTTTAAGTGTAGTCAGTAATTGTGAATTACCTAAATCTCATGTGACGCGAATTCAAATTTAATTCTGATCACATTTGTTTTTCTAAAATATATTTAGTGACAGTTGAATTATCATTCACGAGGGTAAGAATATTTCTCTATATATTGCATATGAGATTTCACCAGGTATTCTTCCTTTCTGTCTTATAACTTTGACGGACAGAGTTATATGATATATGTTGGTGATAGAAGGTGATAAGTATCCCGTGAAATTAGTTGAGGCTCACGAAAACTGATCTGAACACCATGATCATCGAAAAAGTATTGCATCTGAGATTGAATTAATCTTGCATTTAGACAACATTAAGCATGTTTTACCAATTTTACCAGTAAGAATGAGTGAAGTGAGTAGTTCAAAATTGATCTGATATATGAATGTGTGTATATATATATATATATATACATGGTCCCCTATTTTACCTTGTATGAAAATGGAAAAAAAATATACTGTATATCCTCACGTGTGTGTGTCTTTAAACTGCAGCATACAAATATAACGTCAGACTTTTTGCAGTTTCAGGTGCCTCCTTCTTTTACCCAGATTTTGTTACCCTATCTGGGTTTTTTTTTAAACTTTTATGTGTATATTGATTATTGATAGTTGAATTAAATATTTTTTTACATTTATCAGTGAATGTAGTAACTTATGATAAGTAGTACGTACTCCATTTTTATCAAGTTAACAATGATATATTATATAATTATTCTAAAATTTTATATAATTATCTTTCAAGTAATTTGAAAGTGTATATAATTTTTTATCGACCTATTGTCACAATTCAGCTATTACATAGTATCCGTATGTATGTTACATTGTTACTGTTATTGCAAGTTTTAGCATTATTTGTACTAGTTTAAAAAATACGAAGTAGTGAAGAATTTCTGTCATTATTTGAACGAATTTAAGTTATATACACACTTATTTAGGGTTTTATTTCAAATTTTAATTGTTATTTCGATTCCAACATTAAGATATAATCTGGTATTACCTCGAGTCAAAAACGAAATAAAATATAATATAAAAACCAGATTTTAAAATCAAATTTCTGTTCTTGAGGTCTTCTTGGGTAAGAATGAGACGTAAAAAAGGTTTTATTGGGGTGATATCAACAGCAATAATAAAAGAACAATATAAGGGCATCCTTGAATAATTAGCTACTATATAATAATAATTAAAGTACAATATAATATACTGTATACTTTTTTTTTAATAAAAAAAAAAAACAGGAGAAGGCACTACCTTCTTTAGTGCGAAAAGGACCCTCAGCCAACTGATGATGCTTCCATTCTATTCATTATTTTAATTTTATTATTGAAGTAATTATTGTTCAAATCCATTAATTATTTTATTGTTGAAATCTATTCATTGGCTATTCATTATCATATATTTGTTTAAAAAATAACATTTAATTATACTAACAAACAAAAGTTTCCTCTTCTTCCTGTGCAAGGCTACGTACGCAATAATATTCTTGATTATTTATTTCCAATATATATTATAATTATTAGAATTATTATGCCTTATTATTTTATGTATCCAAATCTGATTGATGTAATCCAATGATCACCTTATATCATTTTTCTATTTTCCCTTTTCCAGCTGACTTTTATTTTTCTAAAAAATCAACAATAACTTATTATTTACTGCTGAAATAAAACTATCACTCATTTCTTGGAAATTTCTTTTATGATTGCATCTATAGTTTGCTCTTTGATAAGGAATTCGAATAGAACTGTTCATTAATTGGTTGAAAATTATTCGAAGTGTTTGACCATCTTATTTAAATTTTAAGTTATTTGAATACTCAACTTAAGTTTTTAGGTTAACGTTTTTAAAGTAAAGTACGGTTTAAAGCCCATTATGTTGTTCAAACATATATGACTGAAGTTCAATCATTTTTACCTGAAATTCAATATATATATATATATATATATATATATATGAAGTTCAATCATTTTCATCTGAGTTTAGTGAGGGGTGGAGCTAAGTGAGGGTTCGTGGATTCGGACAAATCCAATAGTTTTTTCATAGATCCTGTATTTGAATTAGAAATATAAATACATACATATGTATATTAATTTGTGAATCCCCTAAAAAAATTGATTGATGACTCAGTGATAAGGAATGAGCAGTGCACTTTAGTGTTGTGTTCGAACCTCACTCTATCAACAAGAGTTTCTCTTCTTCTTTTTTTGTATAAAAAAGTATGTTTTACAATATTTTTCTTTTTTATCCTAAAATTTAGAACCTCCAAATTTCTAATCTTGACTCCGCCTCTAATTTTAGCCATATATGATTGAATTCAAACGTTTTTACTTGAAATTCAACATATATATTACCTTTTTTCCTGAGTTCTAGCTATATGTGGTTAAAATAATTAGTTTTGGCTAAGGCATAAATAGTGATGATAATTAAGTGAATAGTCAATAGATACACACAATTATTTGGTCCATTCCCCAAAATAATGAATTTTCAAGCCAACCTTCTACAGCAGAAATGTCTCATCAGACTTTAGAATAATATCTAGAGAGGGAAAAAAAAGTGATTGTAAGAGAATTGCCCAACTTTATTTTTCTTATTCTTAATTTACTACTCCATTTGTCAACTTATTCTCGTCTAACCTAAATAATAAGTATTCAATATTTATTAATTCAATTAAAATGAGTGGTCAAAATGTTTGAAGGAATATTACTGATCTTATAAAAACATATTTTTAGCTACCTGATATTCAATATTCATATTAATATTCTCACTAATTCAGATTCATATTATATAAAATTCACTAATTTAAGAAGGAAATGCTCGCGGCTCGCTTAACAAGATTTTTTCTGTATCTAACTTGAATTTGAGATCTCTGATTAAAAAATAAAATAAGATCACTTGATAATGTAAATGAAACAGGAAAGAGCAGTAATAGAATTTGTTAAATGTAAAAGCAACTGAGCAATTATTTGTCTTTGTCCAAAAGTTCATGGCACTCGTGAACAATATTTATTGAGCATGGTGCGCAATACATGCATATATTATAACTATAGAAAAGCATGGTCTATATACGAAGTATTTTTTTGAAAAAATATTGACAACACATCATAAAACAACAAGAGCACATTGTTTAGGATTTGAAATATATATGTACAAAATTTTAAATTAATTAAAAAAAATCAATTTGAGATCAAAAGAATGTTGCAAATGAAAGTTATCAGAACTCCTAAACTTTAAATTCTTATCATATATCCTATTTTTGCAATATGATTTCAATAAAAGAGATTCACTTAAACCCCTTTTCTTATCATGACTCCGCCTCTGTAATTAATCAGGACAATCACACAAACAAATTTAAAAAAAATTATCCTAGGAAACATTCATTATGAACTTTTGTTTTCTCCTAATATAATGTGACTCAACGCTTAAGCAAGACAAATAAATAAAAGAGTAGGTATATATTGATATATTCATGAGTGTAGGGTACGTGATGAATCTTCGAAATGAAAGGTTATCTAATTGATTACATAATTTGGGTTTATCTTTAATTATTATTGCTTTCTAGAAGAAAGCAACTTGTCATACTAGCTACTTTTACTAGGTTAGGGGAAAATATCTAGTCACACACACAATAGTCACTCGTACCAAATCAATAAAATATACTACTATATGATACGTATATTTTTACATATATCTAATGTGAATATGTAAATATCGAGTACGAATAAATTTGTAGGTCCCACACACAAAGATAAAAGTTGGGGGAGGGAGATTTGAGGGATGGGGAAAAAGACTAAAGAGGGTAAATTTTGACCGAGTGTATGGAAGGTCGCCGACAATATATGTGCACCGTATTTTTATTCACCAGACGGTCTTTAGCCACTCTTCTCATTTAATAGGATTCCTATGCATTTAACATGAAGAGTTTCCTTTGTTGTTCCCATTTTGTCCTATCAAATTTGAGTCGGCACCACCCACATTTTCAGAAATTTGATACGTGAGATCTCGAGTAAATGTTTACGTAACATATTTGAGATTGTTAAATGCTCGAGAGTTCTTCTATTTAATAATTCGGTAGATTGGTTGCTTGCATTTTTGTTTTATTAGTGAAGATTCGTTTTATACCGTATAATCTCCATAGAGATTTCACTTTTCATTCCCCTTTATGTATTGCTAAAAACTAAAATAAATAAGAAATTTAAAAGTTTTTTTTTTTCATGAAAAAAACACACATTTTCCTATGGGAATGTAACGGACGTATGAACAGAAAGGCCCAAGCTCTGGAAAAAATTGGCCAGATGAGATGACAGGCCCAAAATATGGGCCAGATGAGCTGATAGGCCCATTTAAGCAATGGGCTTGGCAAAAGAATTCGTCGACAGCAGGATTCGAACCTGCGCAGGCAAAGCCCAACAGATTTCGAGTCTGTCTCCTTAACCACTCGGACATATCGACGTAATTGCATTTTCTGATTAACAATATTAATTTAATTTAGAAAATTGGACTATCCAATTATCACTCTTTGATTAACCTATTGTGACAAACTTTTTTTTGTTTTCCGACGAATTTATAACATTAGACAAAGCGTCTTTATCTAATGGTTTTTTATTAATAATACAATAAAATCTTCAACATGAATAAGTACAAGCAAGGAAAACTTGATTTTACCTTACAAATCCTAATGAAGTAACAATTCTCTACTAAGTATTATGACAATCTCACTAGTTTAATGAGTCTAGTAATTTAAAGTAATAGATGCTCAACTATCTTTATTCCAATTTTGAACTAGTGCACCTATTATCATATTCTGAGATTGGATACTCCGTCTTAAAATGAGGACTCAAACACATTGGTGGCCTTTTTGTTAACAAAATACATGGATGTACAAAGGCCATATTTCATACTTTTTTTTTTCATCCCATATTTAATATTTCTACTCAATCAATTAATACATTACAATCAAGCAACTCTCTCTCTAAAATCTAAAGATACAATAAGTATTTTTCTGCTATACACAAACTTCTACATGAACTAATTATAACTTACAAGTATAATTTCACAAAATCCCAGCATTATAGAACAGAGTATATTACAAAAAAGCAGGGTTAAAAAAGCAGCATGTAGACTTATAATAATGCACTTAGCTTCTTCATTCATGATGAAATTGCTGAAGTTATAGTTGATAAGTTAGAATTACTTCTTTTTGTGAAACCAAAAGGCTTAATTTTCCTACCCTTTTGAATTGCATTGCAAGCTGGAACAGCAGCAGTACCTTTGTAAGCTTTACAAATGTAGCTTATGAAATTTTCACAGTCCTGCAAAAGTGAAACAAATATAATTTTTCGGTTAAACTGATTCAAAGATACTCTTAATATAATATGATATTGTTTGTTTTAGGCCAGATTCATATGATTCTCTATAAAAGGTCTCACACCATTACACTATATATATAACTATATGTAGCTTATTTTTTTCTTTTCAGCTATCAATATGAGACTTTGTTTGCGCACCTAACAGAATTACAGAAATTCTTGACTACATATGAAAATTGGAAGTGCAAAAAATATGAAATATGGAACAACTTAACTTACCTCATAAAGTGGTTGGGCCATCTATAACAACCCATGGCACATATGTATGAGGAGGTTGAAGGGCTATTGTCTCAGCAGCATAGAGGAATTCGAGCTGCAAATAACGTTACATAACGTTCAATCGCGGAACATAAAAACTAATTTCAGAAAAATAACACCAAGAAATGATCAACAAAAAAAAGCTCACCTCTTTCCCACACGCACTTTTTAAGCAATCAGTAACAGAATTTGCTTCTAATTTCAGTTTTTCAAAACATGTTTCCCATGGAGGATACTTCCTTTTGTATAAAAAACTATCCAACACCACATTTTCCATACATTTAATGAAAGGGAAGTATTCATTCTACATCACAAATTTAAAATTTTCGAATTTAAACAATCAACCATACCAGAATAGAGAAAAGTTGATACAAAAAATTCATTTAGCCAACCAACTGCATAAGTTACCAAATCTGGCCACACATCTATCGCACAAGCCTGTACAGTGTTCAACAAACATTCAAGTTTGCCATGCTGCAAACAGCAAAGGCAAATATTTCGTTAAGTCTAACTCAACAATAAAAACTAGCTCAAGAGATGAGAATTGTCCAAGTCATATTAAAGAGATCACGCATCCCATAAACAACAGATGTATGACTCTTCACACAACATAATTATGTGCTTATAAATTATAATTAGTACTTCCGTAAAACTTAATTAAGCCTAACAATCACGTTGATGGAGAAAATTAAATCAATGAGGTGCGTGTAGTGAAAAATCATTAGTCAAATAACTAGTCGAATCTAACATGGATTGAGTGGGATGATTGTGTTCCTTTCTTTTAATTAAAGGTCTCATATTCAAGTTTATTAAAAACACTGTCTCAAAATAAGTCCTATAATAATATGCAATTAAATTTCAATTGTAACTCTCATACCATCTGAATACCGAACATCGAATCGAATGAAATAAAGAAGAAGTATATATAGTAGAAGATAAGAAGAAGGAATATTCATTATGAGTTGGAGGTTTTTGAGGAGTGAGTCATCGCTTCACTTGAGTTTGACCTATTCAAAATCACTTTCCCATTTGTTTGTTTTCTCTTTCATTAATTGATTAATACTGACTAAACAATGCTATTGCTAAAAATGACTTATCATATAATAAAATAAAATTACGCCATATGTTTGTTGGTTTCTTGAAAATTATCTTATGGAATATTCAACAATTTTTTAAAATAATTTTTTCTATATGATTCTCCTCTAGTCCCATCCATATCGGTGTTATCTAATCCGAGTTGATTCAAGATGAATTGATCTCTCTTTTGTTTAGAGTAATGCACATTCTGACCTTATGTCACGTCATTGCATGTTCAATTTGATTAACCTCCTCCTTTTCTTAAAAAAAATATGAAAAATATTAGAAATTTATATGGTCCAATGCCTACTTAAATAGTGTCCATCCCAATGGCGAATGCAACATGCAAACACTTGGTTTAGTACTTTTGGTGTGGAACATAAATTTATTTATAAAAAAATATTTATATCGTAATAGATAGTAAATAGGTTTGGACGCATAATTTTAGAAATTCAGTGAGTTTAACACTAAGAACTTTAACAATTAAATTAGGAATCCATCTCTAGTTCACCTAACCAATTAAAATAAAAGTTTTTGATGAATATACAATAAATATAGTAGTATAACACATATATACACTTAAAAAAATAAAAAACTGAATTCGAAAGGCTATTTGTCTAAAGATTTCATATGTCAAAACTTCATCCAAGCCCATGTTATATTAGTTGTGGGCTGGATGAAGAAGAAGCAAATTAAGCCCAATCGAACACTTATGAGTTATGATGGATAAATAATCCGCTACCGTGATCCTCTCAACAAGGCCGAGATATGGCACCATTATTGAGGAGGCATAAAAGAGGCTGGCTGCTCAACATTATGTGATTTATGTAAATTATACTGTAACGAATCCATATTATAGTGAAAGAGATAATTGAAAGGAATAGTTTATCATTATAGTTACTCCAAATTACCGAAGGGAAGAAGAAGAAATAAAAAGAAAGAAGAGAGAGAGGTTGTAGTATTAATTTAAGCAACTAAGAAATAAAGAGACACCTTCATAGCATAGTCCTACTGGACTGTTTTACTCTTTTATATATAATATATGGAAAAATTACTTAAATACACAACACTTCTTTACATATTCTCAATATTTCCCTACTCTTTTACTAAATACAAAATCCCTTATTTTCCCCCAATTCAACTTAACCGGATACTTTATTAGTTTAAGTATCCGCCCGTATTAATTAAAGTATCCGCGCTGCTATATTATGCATCTGCCGGTTAATTTAAGTATCCGCCCGTATTAATTAAAGTATCTGCACTGCTATATTATGCATCTGCCCGTTAATTTAAGTATCCGCCCGTTATTAATTAAAGTATCCGCGCTGCTATATTGTGTATCCGAAAAACACTAAAAAAGGGATTTTTGGTAATTAATGAAAGAGTAGGGAAAGGAAGTAATTTCTTTCTTATACTATGTCATTTGCCTAATTTTTACATATATGGAAAAATTACTTAAATACACAACACTTCATATTAATTATATTTACAACATATCACGGCTTAATAGAGTTGATTGCCCATCGGTAACTCCCTTCAATTACATATCAACGGAGTGTAAATGAAGCAAGTTTTGCGGTTGGGGTTTGATGTATTTTTGCTTAGCAAATTAACTTGAATTTCTTGCAATTTTTATCCCTTTATCTATCTACTTGAGAGAAAAATGTAAGGTTTATTTGGTAGTTGATTAAAATTAGGCAGATATTAATCAGAAGAAATTTATGTATTTAGTTATGCATAAATATATTAGTTATATGAATTTTAAAATTGTAATCAAATTCTATATTCACGGGTTGGTTTGGATCGATTATTGGTCAAAATCAAAACCAAACCAACTTAATCGGTTTTAAAATTATCAAAACCAAACCAAACCAAATATAATATACATTTATCGGTTTGGTGATTATTGGTTTCGGTTTGGTTTGGTTCAGTTATTCGGTTATTAACTATACACAAAAATAAAAGAAACAATTCATTTAAAAATGTGAAAAAAAGTAGACAAACAAATCAAATTCAAAAACGAAAAAATAAGTTAAAAAATGACTTAAAATTACTAAAACTTTACAATCACTAATTTACTATCAATAAAACTTTAAAATTCACTATATTGGCCTAGAAGGAAGAGACAATAACATTTTCAATCCCACAAAGAATTGACATAGACACTCATATACATTAAATCAATAAGATAAATGTTTAATCTTGGACATTTTTGCTTTCAATAAGTAAATTATAAAGAAATTTTAATGAAAATATGTATAAGATCTTTAAAATTGTTTATAAAAACGGAAAATGGTCAAAATTGCCCCTGAACTATGCGAAATACACCACTTATACCCTCTATTACATTTTGGGATCAAAAATACCCTCGCAGTTATCCCAGGAGACCACAAATACCCTCAAGAGTTAACACCCAAATTTTTTAGTGACGTGGCAAGCCACATGGGACTAATCCCTCCACCTAAGCATTGCCAACTAAGATTCACTACAAAAGAACTTGACTTTTAGCGGCGACAAAGTCGCCACAAAATCCCAAAATATTGCCACTAAAGGTTATGAGTGATTTTTAGTGGCGACTAAGGCTCCAACAACCATTCGCTAGTAAAACCTATTTTTTCAACCAAAAAAATATGATAATTAATTTTCGATTGCAACCTAATTTTCTAAAATAAATAACTTTGCAATATCAATATTAAAAATATCCAATATTATTACGAAAAATCATCAAAATTACTTCTCGATTCAAATCTCCTACTATATAATGCATCATTGTACATTTTATACATTTACATATGACATAAAAATAAAACATATAGTGTCTTCAAACTCCTACTTAACTGATATCATAGTTGGTTTTTTAAAAACAATGAAGAAAAAAACACAAAATCAGAATTTAATGAAGGATTAGTCCCACGTGGCTTGCCACGTCAACAAAAATTTGGGGTGTTAACTCTTGAGGGTATTTGTGGACTCTTAGGATAACAGCAGGGGCATTTTTGATCCCAAAATGTAACGAAGGGTATAAATGGTTTATTTCATATAGTTCGGGGGCAATTTTGACCCTTTTCCGTTATAAAAATAATATATTAAGTATGTATATTAATAAAATATATGTATATAATTCATTGGTTCGGTTCGGTTATTTCTTCGATTTTTTTCGAATAAAACCATAACCAAACTAAATACTATCGGTTTTCAAAAACCTAAAACCAAACCAAATCAAACCCAAATAAAATCGGTTTTATTTTATCGGTTTGGTTTGGTTTTTCGATTTGGATCGGTTTTTATTCAAACCGTGAACACCCCTAGTTATTATACATGAATAACTTACCTCCTCTCAATTATTAAACATAATATAAATTATATAAAATTATCACTAAATACAATTTCTTTGAAATTTAATAGGGCATAACTGAGCTCCGAATCAAGTAAGGTAGGTGATTATTTGCTGGAGAAGTGGACAAAGATTAATAAGGAAAAATATCTTCTGTAATCGGCATATAAAAGTTGACCCTTCTATCCCCATATAGTATTTTATTACTCTATCTTTTCTTCTCTCATTTCATAAACCCTAGTTAGTGCAGTCGATGGCCGGTACGTACGGTTACGAAGGCGGCGGATCTGCTCCGCCACCAAGTGGCGGAGGAGGTGGCGGGTATGGATCGGGCGGTGGAGGATACGGTGCTTCAGGTGGTGGTTACGGAGGCAGTGGTAGAGGTGGTGGTGGTGGTGGTCGAGGAGGTGGAGGATATGGTGGTGGTTCCCATAATCGAGGTATTTATTTGAATTATTACACTATGCCTGTAGTTTGAATGAGTTTTAATTCATATGTGGCTCTATTTACAGGAGGTGGCGGTGGATACCAAGGAGGAGATCGTGGAGGTAGCGGTGGATACCAGGGAGGAGATCGTGGAGGTCGCGGCGGCGGTCGTGGTGGAGGAAGTGGTAAGGAAGGTGATTGGCGTTGCCCTAACCCAAGGTAATATTCTCACATCCTTCTCGTGGATATCCAGGTCATGATAAATTATCCTTACTCATTTCTCCCCCTAATACCTTTAAACCTTGTGAGACTCCTACTTAATTCCGTAAGAGCAAAAAAGTGTTATATTTGCTTCTACTCTTTCAAGGAGGAGATCGTGGAGGTGGTGGTGGATACCAAGGAGGAGATCGTGGAGGTAGCGGTGGATACCAGGGAGGAGATCGTGGAGGTCGCGGCGGCGGTCGTGGTGGAGGAAGTGGTAAGGAAGGTGATTGGCGTTGCCCTAACCCAAGGTAATATTCTCACATCCTTCTCGTGGATATCCAGGTCATGATAAATTATCCTTACTCATTTCTCCCCCTAATACCTTTAAACCTTGTGAGACTCCTACTTAATTCCGTAAGAGCAAAAAAGTGTTATATTTGCTTCTACTCTTGAACCTAAAGCCAATCGATAGCGAGGCAGCGTTTGTTTGTGCAATCTCATTAAGCTGAAACAGAAGTTAATTTTTGGAAAATCATGTTATCTTATCACTAGAAATATATGATTTCCTATTTCATAACTTGTATGAAATCCTGCTACTGAATTGTCCAGCCATTTTGCTCAAGATAACCAGTGTTTCCGTGTGCAGGTTCACTAAGAAATTTATGTTTAGTCTTACTTTTTAGTTGGGTTAACCTTACACCTTTGTATAACCCTGAACAATTCTTGGATTTTGTCAACTCTCTTGTATTATGACAGGGTATATTTCTGCCTTCCTACTTCTGTAAATCTTGCACCCCTGGATGCTTAGTTATTTTATTAGTACACTGCTATTTCATAAAAAAAAGAAATTTATTTTGATTCTCTGTGTCCTTCTAATTTTAATAATGCGTCTATCCTATCAATTCGACAAGATGTTAGTTCAGTGCGGTGGTTGTTCAAGGTTATGTCTTCTGGGTTTCATTTCCTAATATTTCATTTAACATATGTTACTGTGATTGTTACCATTTCTTGTCAATTGTTATTAATTCTGGCATGTCTGGGTGTAGTTGTGGAAATTTGAACTTTGCTAGAAGAGTTGAATGTAACAAATGTGGTGCTCCTTCACCTGCTGGTTCTGATGATCGTGGTGGCAGAGGTGGTAGCAGTTATAACAGAGGTGGAAGTGATGGCGGCTATGGAAATAGTCGAGGGGGAAGAGGTGACAGCTATGAAAGCAGAAATGCTGGAGGTGGTAGAACTGGTTCTTATGGTGGTAGTCAGGGAAGAGATGGTGGTGGTTATGCTCAAGGTCCTCCTCATGCTCCTCCATCTTATGGGGCAGCTGATAGCAACTATCCACCACCTTCTAATACTTACGGTGGAAACCCTGATGCAGTTCCCCCGCCTGCGAGTTATGTTGGTGGACCTGCATCTTATCCCCCTTCGTATGGTGCCCCTGGTGGCTATGGTGGGGATGCACCAGCTGATGCCCGTGGGGGTGGACGGGGTGGCCCGCCGGGTGGATATGATGGGGGATATGGCGGTGGTGCCCGGAATACAGGAGGTGGTTATGGTAGTTCTCCAGCTGAGGCTCCGGTAAAGGTCAAGCAATGCGATGAGAATTGTGGAGATCTCTGTGACAACGCAAGAATATATATCTCAAATTTGCCTCCTGATGTGACCGTCGAAGAACTTAGAGAACTTTTTGGGAGCATTGGACAAGTAATATGCAGATTTCTTTCGGTTATGATTCTCAGTATCAGATTCATTCTGTATTGTAGCATTTACGTTGTTTTTCTCTAACTTCACTTGAACCCTTGCTGTGTTAAATGTGGTATTGATGCCTGAGCTTAGACAAAAGGACGACCAAATACCTGTTATTATGATCTACTTGATTTTGCAGACCATTAAAATATTGCCATTGATTTGTGATAATGAAGTTGTTTACTTTTGTGACTTTCTCTTACCATATATACCAGGATTAGTGCTCAAGTTGTTTCTTTTTAATGTGTAGGTGGCAAGAATCAAGCAAAAACGAGGATACAAAGACCAGTGGCCTTGGAGCATAAAGCTATACACCGACGAACAGGGAAATAACAAAGGAGATGCAGTTCTGTCATACGAAGATCCTTCTGCAGCTCACTCTGCCGGCGGCTTTTTCAATAGTACTAACTAGACCCAAATTTATTCAATTGAGTTTATGCAGTATATAATTTACATGCTGACCATAAATATAATCATCATCAGATCATGACTTCAGAGGTTACAAAATCACTGTAGCAATGGCTGAAAAGTCTGCACCAAAGCCGCCTCCGGCATTTGGTTCTGGGTGAGCCTTCTTAAATTACTGCACACTCTTTCTATTCCATTGCATATTACATTCAGTTGTGCTACAATTCACAGTTTATATTAACTCACAACATGTCTTAGTGGTTGTGCTGTGGAATGTATACAGAGTTAGCAAGTGTGTTTTACTATATAGTGGACATATGGTTATTTTTACAAAATCTCTGGAGTTTTGGTTGTTTACTATTCAGATGAGCAGAGCTGTTCTTGCATCTAATGTTAACTGTAATTGTTGTGTCAAATTTCATACTGAAGTTGCATGCCTAAAATTCATGCTTGATGTTTACCTCGGGTGTGTATATTGAAGTTTAATTTCAATAATTATTTTTCAGTAATTTGTTAACATAATTGATACATTGATTTGTTCCCAGAGTAAAGTGAATTGAGCAATTAATATTTCATTTCTATAACTTGGTACTACATTTGTCCTTTTTGAGGTGCATGGGAATCAGCTTAATCTTAATTGTGTGGCTTCACTACTGAACATTTTTGCTTCATCCTGTAAAAATATATTTATCAGCATCATCTATGTCATCTATGTATATATCAATGTAAAACTGTAAAGTTACATGTATCAAATAATTTCATAGTGCTTTCAAGAATAAGTGTTTTTTTTTTTTTTTTGTGTGTTATCTGTTTTATTTCTTGTTTAGTGCTTTTAATTGTTTGTCCTCCTTTGCTACTTGAAAATTCACCTGCTGATTGACACCCTATGCATTCTTCCTGCCCTATATTCTTTCTATTGCCATTTAGAACTGTATATAACTATATATATTTTAATGGCTCAAGGTATAGAAAATTGTTTTATCTATTGGATTGAATGAAGAATATGTTGTTTCTTTTATATTATATAGTTCCATTGGGTTAATGGTATATTTGGCTGGCTTTATTTAAGCTGAGGGTATATCGGAAACCACCTCTCTATCTCTACGAGATAGGGGTAAGGTCTGCGTACAGTCTACTACCCTCCCCAGACCCCACTTGTTGTTATTTGTTGGGTTAAAGGTATAAATGGGGTGGGGATGTTTTGTGTATTCTGAACTTCTGAGTCCCTGTGCTAATTTGGAGAGTTAATATATCTCTTATGCTCAAGTCTCTCTTTACTTTGACAGCCGTGGCGGTCGAGGAGGTTATGGTGGTGGGCGCAGGGATAACTACAGAGACGGTGGAGGTTCTGGCCCAGATAGACAGTCTCATGGTGGAAACCGTTCACGTCCTTATTGAGTTCCAGTCAAGCATTTTATGTACTAAAATTTGTGGTGGGAGGGGTTTTTAATTAGTTCCATTTCAAGATATACTCTCTGTGACTTAAAAGAGGTAGGCTGTTCACTTACTTTCACTTGAGCAATATCCACCTTTTCTCCTTTCTTTCTGCTACTTGGGGTTGCGGAAGGGGTGAGTTTTTTCTAGTTCAGAACCTTTTTTGATATGTTGAATGTTTTGATAGAGGCGATTGGATATTCTGCAAATTGCTGCTAAGGTAGGTGAAATATTCAGGTGAGTGTTACTACTGTGGAAAACCGATTACTCTGGAATGATGTTTGGTCTCTTTAGGTGATTTTGCTTGCATGTTGGAAATGCTAGCATCTCTGCATTAGACCTTGTATAATGAATTTGTTTCCTATATGATGTTGCTGTTAATTACTTGAACTGTTTTCTTTTACTGTGTATCTGCTAGTTCAGTTTCTCTTCCATAGAAGAATGTTGAGACAAGTCTCTTATACTTCCGCATTTTTCAGCACAAATGGCGGAGTACAATGGTGAAATACTTGCTAATTTATTTGTAGGGATTAATTGTTGGATCAGAAAAAAGACAAACGATCACACAGCTATACAAATCATGATGATTGTGTTGCATACAATTTGAGAAAACAAGGCAGTATATTGATTCTTTGGTCTGAGCGCTTGCAAGTTGGTTTCAATCAATTTACAGGAAATAGTATTAGCGTCCAATTCTTTCGTCGTTCTAAATAAAATTGTGAGTGGCAATAAGGAGTTACTTTTTTGGTGCATGGAAGTTGCTTGAAATTTTATGTTGGTACTTTTGCAGGTTTTTTGGAACCCTTTTTAGCCATGTGTCTGTTTTTATCATTTTCTAATTTGGTACTTGCAAATTAGTACTTCTAGTGGATAGTAGGACATTCTAGTTGTATGACCTTGACTTATTCTGTTCTTCATACTATTCAGTCAATTAGCATTTAGACAATGTTTTAAACCTTTAATAATCCTTAAGATGGTATCGAGAACACTTTTGCTGTACTGAAAAATGATTTATAAGCTAAACACTAATCAGAGATTGTTTTCCTACAACCCGAAGGCGCTGTTCTGCTATCCTTGTGCTATGACTGAGATTCATCGATCTAAATAATATTTTTATTGAGGAGTTGGGGATTGGATGTCAGGTGTGAAGAAAGGTCTTCTGATATCTCTTAAGTTACCATGCAAATAAGATTTTGGTGATTTTATCAACTCCTGAAGGAAGGCGGTAGACAATGTTGTGCAATTCGTGATAATACCTATCAGATGTTTCATTCAAAGTGCAGCAATACCAGCAGAAATTTCTCGCTGTCGAAGACTGATGATAAAAATGGTGGTATTACAGTGGTCACATTTTATTTCAGTTTGTTGGTCTAAGCTACAATTTGAGCTGTTTTTTACTTGAAATGAAACGGGTCAGTTCGAACCAAATAATCATCATAAGACAGTCCAAACAGCAAGTATACTTTTAACTAGTAGGTTTGAGGAGTGCTGATCTGAGGTGGAAAGATTGTTTTTGATGACATAAAAGTAGTAGTAGTATGATGAAAAAGAAAGCAACGAAAGTTAAGAAGGCAAGACAAATTACTAAAGGAAGCAGAGCATACTAAAAAGGAATACTAAACTATAACAAAAATACATGCAAACGGAATAAGGTAGACGTAGTGTTCGAAAGCTTGCATCGACACTGAGTTGCGAACTTGCGATCCCACGTTGGGCTGGAAACGGCTATGCACCCAAATTCATATTTTAAAAAAGAAAACACACGAATGTTAAACATATAATAGATATTAAAATAAAATAAAATTCTACACATTTATACTAGGTCTCCATAATTAGCTTTAGAATTCATAAATTTAAAATTTCAATATTTGTCATCTTACTATGTGGACTTCTTCCAAAGCGAAGGATATCAGCTTTAACAATCTCTATTTCCCACACTCAACTTGTAAAATCAAGTAATGGAGTTAGAAATTTGACGGAGGGTATACAAATTTTTTTATTGTAATAAGAATATGTAAAATCAAATATATATCTATAGTAGCGAATATTTAATCCGTTTGTATACACATAACTTTCTAGGGAGGGTGTGCACCCAACCACCCTTGGCTCTCCCCCATGTCCTAAACAAGTTAAAAATAACAAGATTGAAACAATTTGTTTTAAGAAAATAAAAAGAAAGAGAGAAAAACAGGACCATTGAAAATTAGGAGTGTGTTTAGTAGGAAAGTAATCCAAAAAAGTAGGCTAATATTACGGATATATGTTCAATTATCCACATTTCTATCAAGCAAATTCAACTTACTTTAATTTTGTAACATTCTAAACTAATTGTTTCACCAAAATTTTCTTCCATTTTTTCTTGTTTAATCAACAAAAATGGTAAGAAGAAAAGTTTCAGCTTGGGCTGGATTTGTACAAGGGCGTCATCGTCAAGAATTAATTGTATGCCAATTTTCAGATATGACAAATTCAAAGGGATGTATTTGGTCTGGTGGTAACCCTTTTGCTTTTAGTTTACCACTTGTGTTGGCCCAATTGATTTTCATTTTCTTTGTTACAAGAATTACTTTTGCCCTCATTCAACCTCTTAAACAAAGTATGGTCAGTGCACAACTTATTGTAAGCTTCTTTTTTCTCACAATTTTATTTTACTTGTGTTGTAAAATTCAAGCTTACCAAGTAGTTTCAGGATTTGAATTTTATGAGTTTGAACAACTAAATATAATACCGTTTTCCGTTCATTTCTAAACATGTCTCTTTACCCCTCTTGAATTGAAATTTTCCAACCTAACATGCTTAAGACCACAAGGATATTTTGGTACATTTTACATATCTTTAATTTAAGATGCACCATTCAAAAGTTTTTAAACGGCATGCCAAATCAAAACTAGACAAACAAATTGAAAAAGAAGGATTATAATGTCTGGTTTTGTATGGAAAATGTGGGGTTTAACAGAAATTCTTGTGCCCGAAAATTCATGCTATCATCATTGTTACAAGTGGATTCAGGATTTAAATTTGATGACTTCAAGAACCAAACCTGATACCATTTTAAAATGGGTTCTTAATGTTTTATTTCTTGAAGTTATACTAATTTGTCACATGTGTATATTTATGTTTTGTATCGAAAATACTGGATTTAGTTGAACTTGTTGTTTATAGGCTGCTGCATAGATCCGCCTCTGATTATACCTTATAATTCTATTGCTTGCAGAGCTACGGTTTTAACTTGATGAGTTTAACCTTTTGTTTATACACCTCTGATCACATGTGTTGCAAAATTTATACTATCATTATTGTTGATCTAGAACAGGCTGGCATTATCATGGGGCGATCAGGCTTTGGTCGGATCCGTGCGTATTCATCCTTAATATTTCGACCAGAAGGCAGAATGGTACTACAGACAATCTCAGATGTTGGTTTCATGTTTCATGTTTTTGTTCTTGGAGTTCAAGTAGATCCAACAATGCTGAGAAGAGCGGGGAGAAACGCGGTTCTAATAGGTGTTTCATCTTTTGTTATGCCTTTTGCACTTGGAGGATTAGCCTGTTACGTATTACCTCATTTGACTGTCATAGATGACGCGACAGCGCATTTCCTGCCTTTGTTATCTGTAATTAACTCTGCTTCATTCTTTCCTGTGATCACTAGCCTTCTTAGTGATCTTAAGATTCTAAATTCGGAAATTGGTCGAATAGCTACATTAGCCTCCTTGGTTAATGACGGTTGTATATATGCTGCTTCCATACTTTTAACAACAATAGATGCATCATCAAGTTATTCAAAGTGGAATGGAGTAATGGCCATTGCATGGATAGGCACATTCCTGATAGTAATCGTGTTTGCTGTAAGGCCATTGGTGAAACATATTGCTAGGACTATACCGGAAAGAGGGGCTATGAAGGAAAGCCATTTTCTAATGATAGCTGTGCTAGCTCTCCTCTGTGGATTTGTGTCCCAGTCTATTGGACAGCCTCCTGCTGTTGGTACTTTTATTTTGGGAGTAGTGGTGCCAGAGGGACCGCCTTTGGGCTCATCGATGGTCTACAAGATCGATTCTTTATGTACTGGATTGCTGCTTCCTGCTAAGTTTGCTATCAGTGGGTTGACATTGGACATATTCTCCCTAGGAAGAGGAAAGAGTCTTTTAGGGGTCGAAGCAGTGATCCTATTGGGTTATTTAGGTAAGTTTGCTGGCACTCTTGTTTCAGCTGTTCACTTTGCTGTTTCCTTCCAAGATGCAGTACCTCTTGCTCTCATCATGTGCTGCAAAGGAATTATCGAGGCATCCTTTTATATCGGCTTAAAGGATACTGGAGTACGCAACCTATCTCCTCTCTTTTCTATGGCTATATATAAACTCTGTATTTTTTCTGCTATATCATGTACCTGTTAGTAGTCCCACTGTTATACTGTCACTGCTATTCACTAATAGTAAACAAGTTATTTACATGTCTCGTATTTGGTTTATCTACAGGCAATAACAAGTGAAGCATATGCGCTTTTGTTAATCACAATGTTGGTCATAACAGGAATTGTGAGACCTTTAATTTGGTACCTCTATGATCCATCAAGAAGGTACTTAGGCTACAGAACAAATAGTATACAACATTTGGATCCGACCAGTGAGCTTCGGGTACAAGTGTGTATTCACAACGAAGATAATGTCCCAAGCTTAGTCAATCTTCTTGATGTGTCCAATCCATCTAGAAGGAGACCGATTGCAGTGTTTGTTCTTAATCTAATGGAGCTCAAAGGCAGCGCAGCTGCTTTACTGGTGCCAACTCATAATAGAAAAGGCAAACCGAAACTCAAGTCTCTGCCTAGCAGAACTGAACATATATCTAATGCATTCAACATTCTCGCACATAGAAATCACGGTTCTATGGTTGTTCAACACTTCACCTCCATTGTTCCGTATGCCACTATGCACGATGACATATGTACAATCGCGGTGGACAAAGGTGTCAATATTGTGATCATCCCATTCCACAAGCAGTGGGCTATTGATGGAACAGTAGGAGCCAATTTCCCTGCAATTAGGATGGTGAACCAACAGGTACTCCATAAAGCACCTTGCTCAGTCGGGATCCTAGTTGATCGGGGACAATTAGCCGATAACACACAAATCTTGTTTGGCCATTCTCTTTTCCGCATCACAATGCTTTACCTAGGTGGTCCTGATGATGATGAGGCACTTGCCTATTGCTGCAGGATGCTAGGGCATCCCCACATCACCATGAGTCTCGTCTGGCTCAAACATTCGAGTGACAATATCGAGAAGAGTATGGAGTCACATATGATACAATGGTTCAAGGCTAATAATGTGGATGCAGGGAGAGTGAGTTACAAAGAAGAAGTGGTGAATGATGCAGTGGGGACAACTCAGGTTCTTCGTTCACTCGAGGACAGTTGTGATCTTTGTATAGTTGGTAGAGACCACGAACAGTCCGAGTTAACACTAGGGATCAATGAATGGATCGAGTGTCCAGAACTAGGATTTATTGGAGACATGTTAGCTACTTCGGATTATAGTTTTTCATTGCTCGTTGTGCAACAAACACCACCCGGGACCGAGTTTATAAACATCCAGCCACTGCAGCCTGTTGCTAGCAGTTTTTATTCTGGTTCAGGTAAATATAGTCAGCATTCTGGTTCAGGTAAATATAGTCAGCATTCTGGTTATGGCCCTTTTGGGTAGCAACTGAAGTTGTTTTCCTCTTTGATCAATGCCAAGAATGTAGAAAATAGGTTAAAGGATACACAGAAAAAAAAGAAAGAAAAGGTCCTGTGTATTGTAAATTTTGTCAAAATTGTAGGTAGAAATTAGCAAGCACAAAGTTCAGTTTTACTTTTATGTATAATGGAAGTAGTCACTATTGAACTTGTTGCAAAAGGTTACTACTTGCCTTATGTGATCTGATAGTGCGTGTGACAACTAGAAATTCACCATTCTAAAGAGTCTCGAGTTTCCCATAGAAAACATGTGGTCAACAGTTTTAACATTTAAGCAGAGTTTTGGTTATATCTATCTTACACACCGTTCTGTTCTCAAGGCTTGAATTCAAGACTTGTGATCATGAATCGGGGAATCCGAATCATTCTATAATACCTGGTCTTTCTCCTTTTACATTTTCTTGGAGAAAAAAAATGCTGCAAATGTGAGCAGTTGTACGATTAACAGATGTAATATTTTCCCTAATTTACTTTGGGTAGTTAGTTGACAGGCTGCCTAACCCATATAATGAAAGTGAAGTTCCACATTTTAATAATTGAGGGATTAACTGAATCTAGTAAAGCTTGTTAACCACTTCCTTGATCGTACTTAAGCTTAAGTGTGAAGTTGTTTGGGTTAGCAATGGTACAATTACTTGACAAAATTTCACTTTTTAAGCTTAATTATGATAATTAAGTATTTAGTTGCACACATGTCATGCTAATATTTGCACTTGTTCCTTGGACTAATAAACCTCATCGTGATTAATATTTTTATCGAAAAAAATAGGTTCAAGTTATTAACGTATAGTAATTACTAATAATAAGATTATACTAGCCATTTATAGTTTTTTAAGTTTTGATCTAAATGTATTTTCATATGTTTTTATGAAAATACATGTCTCGTCTTTATTTGTTAGGTAAGTATCCTTTTAATCCACCAAAAACCAACCCCAAAATTCAACCTTAGTTTACTTTGTTTTACTTCAATCACTTGAAAATTAATAAACTTGACTTCTAAATTAATGATTTATATCTATTAAATATTTTTAAAAACAAATATAAAATTTGAGTCAAAACTACTAATTCTGTCGAACTCGTACCATCAACTCCTACTTGGACAATGCATTTCAAGAACTTGTATGAATTTGAATGCCGACACTTCCTATGAGAAGCCACGAGAACAACATATTCAATGTAATTCTAAAAACGAGATCTAAATATATAGAAAGAATATTTTCGATAGCCTTCGACTCAAGAAGAAATGCACATTTGGGTTATGTTGTTATAGCAACTGGAGCCATATGCTCGCATGTAATTGGTTTACCTTCTTCAATGTTTGGCCAACAAACAGTCCATTCATACTTAGATTAGATGTTTCAATTGTCTTTATCATGCTAATAAAATAATTCAACTAGATATATATATATAAAAAGATTAATCTAGTTAGAGCTGTCAATATGAGCTGGTTCATTTCATCCGAGCTAATTCATACATGCTTTGAAATTTGATGGGTCAGGTCGGGCTAGCCCATTTTTGGTGTGGGCTAGAAAATGGTCGGCCCAGCCCACAAGTACTTGGCTACGGGATTGCCGGGACAACCCTCTTTTCGTAAAAATATATTTTTATAATTTTTTAAATTAAATTATAATTTAAAAATATTATCATAAATATTGACAAGATATATTACATGGGGTTAGTGTTACTACTTGTTAATCAAATCCACAAATAAAATTATCTTTATAATATTTATTAAGTTTGATTTAAAGTAAAAACATAAATAGTTAAATAAAAATATTAACCTAATTATTTTTCAATGATCATAATAAAACACAAAAACTATGATAATATTCTATAGGCTACGGCCTATGTACGTAGTGATTCCTAAAAATTTTAATGAATTTTTATTTTATGTAATACATATTTTATAAATATAATTTGTATTTAAATTGTAATATTTCAAACTTTAACAGATTTTGAGTTTAGACTCTTGTTATTTTTAATACTCTATTTTATTTTTTAATTATTTTTTATTTAGCCCACGGGTCGGCCCTATACATATTTCTCAAGCCCCACAAATTGGCAGATTTATTCAGGCCGGGCTAAAAAGCCCTTTTCTTAAATGGGCTCCAAAAATCGTAGCCCAACCCTATCAAATCACGGGTTAGGCCAGACCGGGCCTAGCCCATATTGACGGCTCTAAATCTAGTCTTGAATAAAGTTCCATTATCCTCAATTAATTTCAAACGAGTTTAACTTCTATATTGTAATTGTTATGCTATCAAATAACTTAAACATGACTACATGAAAAATTTAATCGTCCGTTAAAATTTAAAAGTGATATTAATACTGAAAAATAGGACAAGTTTCTTGTTATAACTTGTTAAAATACACAAATACACCAATTCTATTTCAATTTCATCGACCATTTTCTTCTTATTAAATCTTAGTTTCAACTATGTTGACATATTAAATAACAGCAAGATTAGAAATTGAAGAAGATATTGTGAGAAAATTTTGACAATTCAAAAGAAAAAAAGAAAGAGGAAACCGTTATTAACTGAATAGTCAAAAATTACTTACTGATTTCAGACACCGTAGTCTTATATTTTAATTAGACTAAGAATTAAATTGCAAGTGGTTGCACCAAATCCACCATATAGTTGGACTAATTTGCCTAAAACTTTCCCAAATCTTTTTTTGACTTTAAACTAATCTTTTTTTTAAAGAATAAACAAAATTTACGATTCCCTCCTTGTAACCTTATAAATAGACAACTTCATTAAGTCCTCTAATAAAGCATTACAACTTTAAAGCTTTTTACTAAAGCAAATGCACAAAAACATAGAAATGAAGACTTACATAAGTTGTCTCATTGTGGTTATATTATCACTACTATCTTATTTTGCTAATGCAGAATCTCACAAACATGATTTTACTGTGAGTATACATTCACCTTTTTAAATATAATTTAGAAAAATTATCCAACATTGTCATGATTTTTTTTTTTTTTTTTGGACAGGTTCAACAAACTAGGGTAACTAGGCTATGCAGAACCAAGAATATAATTACAGTGAATGGACAATTTCCAGGGCCAACCTTGACAGTTCGAAACGGAGATACAGTGGTTGTTACTGTTGTTAATAGAGCACGTTACAACGTTACTATCCATTGGTAATTACCTTATAAGTGACAAGTATTTTTTTGCATGTCAATGTATAGAACTTAAACTGTTGTAAATTTTCATGCAGGCATGGAATTCGTCAAATGCGAACACCATGGGCTGATGGGCCTGAGTATGTAACACAATGCCCAATAAGACCAGGAGGATCTTACACATATAGATTTACTATTGAAAACCAAGAGGGTACATTGTGGTGGCATGCTCATAGCAAATGGCTAAGAGCTACTGTTTATGGTGCATTAGTTATTTTACCTAAACAGGGTTCTAATTTTCCTTTTTCACTGCCCCAGAAAGATTTTCCTGTTATTCTTGGTAATGCTTCTTTCTCATTATCTTTTCGATTTAACTTATATACACTAACAGTGAGAACACACTTTTTCCACTAATTTTATTACACTCCGAATTCGATATGATTATATGTTTTTCATTTTGTATAGGGGAATGGTGGAACAGAGACATTATTGCAGTACAAAGACAAGCACAATTTACTGGAGCAGCTCCTAATATTTCTGATGCATATACTATTAATGGTCAACCTGGTGACCTGTATAGATGTTCTACACAAGGTCCTTACTACATAAAAGAAAATGAAACATCACCGATTAACCTTATATACACTGACGGTGTAAATAATCCGTGAAATGACTAATTCAGGATTTTAATGCAGGTACTGTGAAGTACTCGGTGAATCCCGGAGAATCTGTTCTCCTGAGGGTGATCAACGCTGCACTCAATCAACAACTTTTTTTCTCAGTTGCAAACCACATGCTCACTGTTGTGGGTATTGATGCTACTTACAACAAGCCTTTTACAACTAATGTCATTATGGTTGGACCTGGACAAACAACTAATGTAATTCTCACTGCTAATCAGTCCCCTCGCCAATACTACATGGCCGCTCGTGCCTATGCCACAGTCAGAAATGGGCAATTTGATAACACTACTACCACTGCCATCCTTGAGTACAAAAATCTGAACTCGGGCGCGAATTCAAGGCCTTTATTGCCTCAACTTCCAGCCTTTAATGATACAGCCACAGCCACTGCTTTCGCTAACCGATTGAGGGGCGTTCCTAACAATAATAGAGTTCCCAATCAGATTGATGAGAACTTGTTTTTCACTGTTGGACTAGGCTTAGTGAACTGCACCCGTGGCCCTAGATGTCAAGGGCCTAATAATACGCGATTTGCAGCTAGCATGAACAACATTTCATTTGTTTTACCTAGAAGAACTTCATTGCTCCAGGCCTATTACCAAAAAATTCCAGGGATTTATACATTGGACTTTCCACGTGTTCCACCGGTTCAATTTGATTACACAGGCAATGTTTCAAGAGGACTCTGGCAACCAAGATTTGGAACAAAGTTGTACAAGCTCAAGTTTGGTTCTAATGTACAAATTGTGTTGCAAGATACTGCTATCTTCTCTACAGAGGACCATCCTATACATCTTCACGGATACCATTTTTGGGTCGTTGGACAAGGTTTTGGTAACTTCAATGCTCAAACTGATACTGCTAACTTTAACTTGAATGATCCGCCTGTCAGGAACACAATCGATGTTCCTGTTGGTGGATGGACAGTCATCCGTTTCGTGGCTGATAATCCAGGTAAAGAACCTGATTTCATCATTAAAAATGTTCAAATTTTCAAATTTTATACCTGTTTTGATAATTTGATTGATTTGTTGCAGGGGTTTGGTTGTTCCATTGCCACATTGATTCTCATTTGGCTTGGGGCCTAGCTATGGCATTCATCGTCGAAAATGGAATAGGAGAGAAACAGACAATGGAACCACCTCCACCAGATCTACCACAATGCTAAAAATATATAGTGAATGTTAGATTCGGAAGAATCATATGTTTTGCAATTATAGCAAATTGTCCTTGTTATGTTTTTGTCCTAAAATTAAGCAGTTATTAGTGTGTCTATTTGATGTTTCCCCTAAGTGTGAGCCATCAGGATTTAGCCTTGGCTTTATTGAGTTTGAAATTCATCAGTCTATGATATATGTTTGACTTCATATATTATATAGTAATCACAATCTTGGTTTCTGTCAGCATCATACAAAAGTGCTCAACAGTTTTATTGTCATCACATATCTTTGTTTCTTAAGAATATTTTTGAAGTGACAGCGACAACATATAACTAAACCTTAAAGCTAGAACATGGCATCTACCTAACCTAAGACGTTTTCCAAGACTAATTAATTCCCTTTGCAACAGGTCAATTGACTGAATTACTTAATCTGTTGACATTTGTTCATATGATGCTGGTTGTTTAATCTGATTTGTTATCGATTTCATCACTAAACTAGCCAATAAGTCCTCAATGAGATGATTAAAAAAAGATGGAATTAATTTAACTTCTTGACCAAAAACTTGAAGCCCTTCTCCTGTATGGTTCTTAACAACTTGTGATCTCCAAGTCCCCTACCATTTCAACACAACTTTGGAAAATGGCTTGGAGTGCAGTATAAGTTCAAATCTAATAGCAAGAAACTAAAAAGATGCTATTGTGTATTACAAAGGAATATAGTATCTCTATTCTCAAAGACTCGAACTTTAAACGTCTGATTAAAGCCAGATGATCCAACTATATATCCTACCACCTTCTGATTTCTCTTCTACTCCCTCTGTCCCAATTTATATGACACATTTTATGTTTTGAGAGTCAAACAGTTTAAGTTTGACCGGTAATTTGTGCGTGGAATCTTCAATTTTTTTGGAATGAAATTTATATATTTGTAAACTACGTAAAAAGTACTATGAGTCACAATAATTGATAATTCAAAATGTTTAAAAGATCTATGAAAAATTTACGGTCAAAGATAGACTTGTTTGACTCTTGAAATCCGAAAGGTGACATATAAAATGGGACGGAGGGAATATTTCTTTTTCTTGTTGTAGGCTAGCAGATAAAATGTTTTCCCGAATTAATGGTAAAAAGCAAACCTAATGTATCCCGGTTTATCGAGTTTCTTACCTGAACTATCAGTTGAGTGAGTTTTCCACTTGAACTATCACAAACTATTGATCAAAACACACCTGAACTATCCATTGTTCTCTTTTCCTACCTGAAATATCACCATATCGTTCAGATAGGAAACTCACACACGACATACTTTACGTGTGTTTTTGACCCTTCACTCTATTTTCCCTAAGTATTTGTTAGGGAAAATATTATATTTGTTATCGTACAACTACCTCATATGGACAGGTAAACATGGACGACATGAGTATTAGTCACTTTTAGCTGTTTTTTGAGGCATGGTCAAGTAGGAATTTGGTCGTACATGAATACTAACTAACGGAGCTTTACACAAACCGCAACAAAACAATTAAATAACCTATTCAACTAGCTGTATTTTTTTTAAAACTAAGCAGACACAGTTCTGTGAAATACTATTTTCGTCCCAATTTATGTGACACAGTTGAATTTGAATTTGAATACTGACACTTACTAGCAGAAGAAATGCTCATTCGGATTGTGCTGTTTCTAGTAATTGGTTTATCTTCTTCATTGTTTGGAACAAACTTTCCCCTTCATACTTAAATTAGATGTTTTAATTGTCTTATCATGCTAATGAAAAGGAAGATTAACCATCTTCACATATAAAAATACAAGAAGATTTTACCTAGAAATGGAAGATAAAATTAAATAAGAGATACTGAAGAAACATTCAAAATTTCATAGAAAAAGAAACAGAGAAACCGTTTTAATAACTAAATTTACTGATTTACAAGAAAGACACAGCAAAGTTACATTATAATTGCAAGTGGTTGTACCAAATCCACCATTTAGTTGGACTAAGTTGCCTAAAACTTTCCAAAATCCCTGTTTGACTTTAAACTAATCTACCTCCTAATCCTTGTTATTCCATCCTTGTAACATTATAAATAGACAAGTCCATCAAATCCTCTAATCATTGCATTAACACTTCATTAATTCCTCTAAACATAGCATACAACTTTCAAGCATTGGCTCAAACAAATGCAAAAAAGAAGAGAAATGGATACTTGTATAAGTTGTCTCATTGTGGTTATACTATCACTACTCTCTACTTTTGCTAACGCAGAATTTCATTACCATGAATTTATTGTAAGTATACATTCACCTTTTCTTTTTATAACTTAAGAAAAAAAATTCCAACATTGTCCTGAAACACCTTTTTTTTAACAGGTTCAAGAAACTAGTGTAACTAGGCTATGCAGAACCAAGAATATAATTACAGTGAATGGACAATTCCCAGGGCCAACTTTGACAGTTCGAAATGGAGATACATTGTTTGTTACTGTTGTTAATAGAGCTCGTTACAACGTTACCATCCATTGGTAATTACCTTATAAGTGAAAAATATTTTTTTTTATATTATCAGTGCATAAAACTTAGACTGTTCTGAATTTCTGTGCAGGCATGGAATTCGTCAAATGCGAACACCATGGGCTGATGGGCCTGAGTATGTTACACAATGCCCAATTAGACCAGGAGGATTTTACACATACAGATTTACTATTGAAAACCAAGAGGGTACATTGTGGTGGCATGCTCACAGCAAATGGCTTAGAGCTACTGTTTATGGTGCATTAGTTATTTTACCTAAACAGGGTTCTAATTTTCCTTTTTCACTGCCCCAGAAAGATTTTCCTGTTCTTCTTGGTAATGCTTCTTTCTCTTTATCTTTTCGGTTTAATTTATATACACTGACAGTGAAAAAGCACGTTTTGTACTATTTTTATTTCACTCCGAATTCGATAAGACTATATGTTTTTATTTTGTATAGGAGAATGGTGGAACAGAGACATTATTGTAGTACAAAGACAAGCACAATTTACTGGAGCAGCTCCTAATAATTCTGATGCATATACTATTAATGGTCAACCTGGTGACCTCTACAGATGCTCTACACAAGGTCCTTACTACATAAAAGAAAATGAAACATAAAAGATTTAACTTATATACACTGACAGTGTAAATAATCCGTGAAACGACTAATTCAGAATTGTAATGCAGGTACTGTGAAATACTTGGTGAATCCCGGAGAATCAGTTCTCCTGAGGGTGATCAACGCTGCACTCAATCAACAACTTTTTTTCTCAGTTGCAAACCACATGCTCACTGTTGTGGGTATTGATGCTACTTACAACAAGCCTTTTACAACTAATGTCATTATGGTTGGACCTGGACAAACAACTAATGTAATTCTCACTGCTAATCAGTCCCCTCGCCAATACTACATGGCCGCTCGTGCCTATGCCACAGTCAGAAATGGGCAATTTGATAACACTACTACCACTGCCATCCTTGAGTACAAAAATCTGAACTCGGGCGCGAAGTACACAAATGTCAACTCGGGGGCGAATTCAAGGCCTTTATTGCCTCAACTTCCAGCCTTCAATGATACAGCCACTGCCACTGCTTTTGCTAACCAATTGAGGAGCATCCCTAGCAATAATAGAGTTCCCAATCAGATTGATGAGAACTTGTTTTTCACTGTTGGACTAGGCTTAGTGAATTGCACCCCTGGCCCTAGATGTCAAGGGCCTAATAATACGCGATTTGCTGCTAGCATGAACAACATTTCATTTGTTTTTCCTAGAAGAACTTCATTGCTCCAGGCCTATTACCAAAACATTCCAGGGATTTATACATTGGACTTCCCACCTGTTCCACCGGTGCAATTTGACTACACGGGTAATGTTTCACGAGGACTTTGGCAACCAAGATTTGGAACAAAGCTGTACAAGCTCAAGTTTGGTTCTAATGTACAAATTGTGTTGCAAGATACTGCTATTTTTTCAACAGAGGATCACCCTATACATCTTCACGGATATCATTTTTGGGTCGTTGGACAAGGTTTTGGTAACTTCAATCCTCAAACTGATTCTGCTAACTTTAACTTGATCGATCCGCCTGTCAGGAACACAATCGATGTTCCTGTTGGTGGATGGGCAGTCATCCGTTTCGTGGCTGATAATCCAGGTAAAGAACCTGATTTCATCATTAAAAATGTTCAAGTTTTCAAATTTTATACCTATTTTGATAATTTGATTGATTTGTTGCAGGGGTTTGGTTGTTCCATTGCCACATTGATTCTCATTTGGCTTGGGGCCTAGGTATGGCATTCATCGTCGAAAATGGAATAGGAGAGAAACAGACAATGGAACCGCCTCCACCAGATCTACCACAATGCTAATATGTTTAAATTGTAGCAAATTAAGCACTTCTTAGTGTGTCTGTTAGTTGTTTTCTCAAGTGTGAGCCATCAGGATTTCATTTGTCTATGATTAATGTTAAAGTACCAACCAAGATTTTTTTTTTACTTCACATTGTATGTACTAATCACAATCTTGGATTCTGTCAGCATCAGATAGAAGTATTGAACAGTTAACGTTTTCATACTTAAATCTTCGTTTTCACTTCCTTCCAAATGAAAGAAAGTAAACATTATGTACGAAGACATTAGTGAATGAGTTTGATGCCAAGGGTCATGTGGTCTTGCTCTGTGGTCATTCTGGTCTAATTTTGGATTTATGGTCAGGACCTCTTACATCTCATTGCGTGTAGGAGTATGTTGTTCCACACTTTGGCTCAAGAGCATGTGCTGATCCTCCTAGCTCAAGGAGGCATCTAATCTTTTTGTTCTCTAGGTATGTGTACTGTTTGTATGCGTAGGCTTGAGCACATTCACCAAGCTTAGAAGTTTTTTCAAAATTTGAACTTACTATTGCCAACTGAATTTGGTTTCATCCTTCTTTGGAAACCTTACACCTTAGATTAAACTAAAACTTTTCACATATATCAAGGTAAAAACATGAAAAATAACATTTTAGTGGAAAGCTCAAACATGCAATAAACTATAAAGTGGAAAAATCACATACCTGTTGTGTATGTTTATTATTTATCCCTAATTTAATACTAGAGGAGTTAAGTACGGTAAATAAATTCCCATGGTTAAATTGTTCAGCTCTTGTATTCCCTTTTTCTTGTTGCGACTGACCTTGGTTTACACTAGTACTTTATAAAATTGTATACTTATGTGAGAATTAAGAAATCGCTCTTGTGAAATACTTTTAGCTTGCTAAATTTTTGGCAATTTTAATGCCTAATATGGTTTTGATAAAGTGCTAGTAAACAAAAAGAAAGATATTCATGTTGCTTTATTTGAGTGCCCCAATTGGCAACAACAATAGTACCGACAATTCCACCGACTAATAAAAAGTAAAAGGATCTCCATATGCTGCCCAAAACAAGTGTTCCCACATTCAACCAAAGACGCGCCACATTATTTTTCCATTTGTTTATCATTCAGGATGGCACAAAAGTGACATACAATAATCACAAGTTAACACCACTAAACCTATATAACTTTGTGTCAAGTAATGTAGATGACCAATATGCCTACACTATGTCATTAAGATCCATTTACTAGCCTCAAAATTGGCATGCTAAGAATTGAGGGCTCTGCTACTAGATCTACAGCTTCCACCAGAAGCAAGGTGGAAAACAGAAAGTACAAAATCTTATCTTGTCCTCTGAGTGACCTAAAGTACCTTGTCAGAGAAAGGGAGAAATGCATTGCTGAAGTAGGTGATAATGAGTTGTGAATATGTTAGGTCACTAGAGAGAACTTGAGGTTCGCGTTCCGCACAACAGCTAGCAGATAGGAACCATATCACATTAGATAAGAGGTCCAGCATTTCATCCCAAGAGTGTGCTAGCAAGAGGGACTACATTAAGAAATGTATAATTAGCTATCTAACTTCTTCGACATTTTTAAGAAAGAACAAACCCATATCACATAATAACAATTCCTTATATTACACCCACATAAAATAGCAATAAGCTAAAAGATGTAATAGTTAGTGAGACATATCTGGGAGTTTAATACAGTTTTCCGCAGGTACAAAAGTTTATTTCAAAGATATATTACAAGTTTTTCAATAAATTCAAGAATTTCAAAACCTACAAGATTCAGATACACCAAGATCACAACACATCTAATTAACAACAGGACACAACAGCTCTACAAAAGCAGTCAATAAAAAGAGCTTATTCCCTTTTCTTGCACAGTTTCTATAGAGAGCACATAATTGTTTTCAAAGGAAGACATTTATTCAGAAAATTACTTTTTCCATGAAACATAACAACACCTTGGCCACACTGATTAGAAGTCAATACTTGTTCACAATACATAAAGAATCCAAATAATAAAGAAAATAACATTAACTAACCTGAAAATTAAATCTACCTCTAAACTCATTTATATTCAAAGGTAGGTGGGCTAGGAGCATCAAAGCTCTCTAAAACCTGTGTCTTGCTACCACCGCTTGACGTCGTCTCCTCTTTCTTTCCACCTCCAAAAAGCCCTCCAAACCAGGATGTCGAGGAAGAAGAGGATGGCGCTGAAGATTCTGTCATCATACCATCAATACTTACTGGAGCTTGACCAGGAAGCTTCCCCATTGGTTGACCAGGCAGCTGCCCAGGGGGATATCCAGGCACCCCAGGGACATTTGGTAGTGGCTCATCCATGGGTGGGAAATTTTGGGGAGCACTCATGACTTTATTTAACATGATTCCAGCTCCCTCTATTAATGCAAGTAAAACTCCACCAAACATAGCTGATCTAGAAGCAGCACCTAGTCCCTGCCGCATCTGTAGAAAACCACCAGTTGCTGCACCAGCAATAATTGAGTTCCAAGGATCTTCTTTCTGCCGGAGATAAACCATTGTACAATCAAATGTGGAAAATAGGCCACCCCACACAGCAAAACTACCACCAATACGAGGAGCATTCATGCGCACTGCCTGTGTACCACCAATCAAGCGCTCACCTTTTGGCGAGTTGTAAATGCCTTTTAAGAAGTGGAAGGCTGAACCTCCAACAGCACCCATACCAAATGCTCCGCCAACATCATCAAGTATACGGTCAGGGCAAGGTTCACGAGAGGTCTCTGGTGTTCCCATTGTAACAGGGGACAAGCACTAACTAGGAGGAAAAAGGGTTAAAAGGGGATGACACCAACCAAGCAGACTTGCTTTTACTTTCCAAGGAAGTGATTGGTTTAATTTAATGAATTCACCTGCATCAAAACAGTCTCATCAAACTGCACCATCAAGGGGCTGTAAAGTGAAAATCACAATTAACATTGAAAACAGCAAAACCACTAACATGAACACAAACTTTGCATTGAAAACAAAGAACTGCTTTTTCCCTACAGCTCTTAGAATAAAAACCCAGCTCAAGTAACAAAGTAAACTCAGGTTATATATAAAGTACCTATTTTTTTTAATCATGGAAGGAGGTCAATAACTTCCTCTCAGCTACTTACAACTTGCCCGTTTCTTATAAAGCAAAGTTTTTTCACCATAAGGATTAATCTATAGTTTTTTTTTAATAATATTTGGACCGGACAACTTAGCTTCAAATCACTCTTAGGACAGATATGTTAACAGCAGCAAATATTTGAGCAAATTAAAGAAGCCAAGCTATAAACATTGATAGACTAACTTAGATAATAATCAATAGGTTTTTTGAAACTTGAAACAAATGGCATTTTGATGATAACACCTTGCGCACCTTGACCCTGCTCAAAGAGATTAACTAATCATTGTTTCTCTCTTTACTCCACTTTCTCTAGTGTCCTTTTACCAAACTACCAAAGAATTCAGAAACCATATAGACTAGGAACTTAGGGTTGTTTGGTATGGGCAGTGGGATAGACAAAGTTATCCCATGGGCTTTTCTTCATCCAATAGAAGTTATCCCATGGGCTTAGATGTTCCACCGTATACATTGGGTTTCTTATCCAATCATTGTAGTATAAATAATCCCGGGACTAATTAATACCCCTAACCAAACGCGGGATAAAATAAATCCTTATCCCTCATACCAAATGACCCCTTAGAGTACAGGAAAAACCATCAGAAAACCAGTACAAAAAGACAGGCACCATGACCCAGTTTCAGCAATACCATAAAATAGAACTGAGCATAAATGACAACTAGAAAACATTTTTCACAATGCAACAGTAATTCAAACCAGATAGAACGTCAACATTGACACAACAAAACCAATCACAAATTTCATACATGTAGACCAGAGAAACGAGCTAGTTCAGATATTACCAAATGTAAGCCAGGTAACAATGGGTGCTAGAGCACTAACACAGAAAAACACTGATTGAAAAAGAGTTATAATCACTGCCATAAAATCCCAAAATCAAAAAGGGCTTAAACCCTAGCTACACCACTCCAAACACTTCAATAACTCCCAAAATCATAACAGTCGACATGAGAATTAGAACATTAACACATAATGTAATAGCAATTAGAGAGAAAGCAATAACATCTCAAGAAAGCAGTGATCCATAGAAAAATTAAGCGAAAAACAACTCAAGAAAACAGTGACCCATCAAAAATTAAGCAAAAAACATCTCAAGAAAACAGTGACCCATCAAAAATTAAGCAAAAAACATCTCAAGAAAACAGTGACCCATCAAAAATTAAGCAAAAAACATCTCAAGAAAACAGTGACCCATCAAAAATTAAGCAAAAAACATCTCAAGAAAACAGTGACCCATCAAAAATTAAGCAAAAAACATCTCAAGAAAACAGTGACCCATCAAAAATTAAGCAAAAAACATCTCAAGAAAACAGTGACCCATCAAAAATTAAGCAAAAAACATCTCAAGAAAACAGTGACCCATCAAAAATTAAGCAAAAAACATCTCAAGAAAACAGTGACCCATCAAAAATTAAGCAAAAAACATCTCAAGAAAACAGTGACCCATCAAAAATTAAGCAAAAAACATCTCAAGAAAACAGTGACCCATCAAAAATTAAGCAAAAAACATCTCAAGAAAACAGTGACCCATCAAAAATTAAGCAAAAAACATCTCAAGAAAACAGTGACCCATCAAAAATTAAGCAAAAAACATCTCAAGAAAACAGTGACCCATCAAAAATTAAGCAAAAAACATCTCAAGAAAACAGTGACCCATCAAAAATTAAGCAAAAAACATCTCAAGAAAACAGTGACCCATCAAAAATTAAGCAAAAAACATCTCAAGAAAACAGTGACCCATCAAAAATTAAGCAAAAAACATCTCAAGAAAACAGTGACCCATCAAAAATTAAGCAAAAAACATCTCAAGAAAACAGTGACCCATCAAAAATTAAGCAAAAAACATCTCAAGAAAACAGTGACCCATCAAAAATTAAGCAAAAAACATCTCAAGAAAACAGTGACCCATCAAAAATTAAGCAAAAAACATCTCAAGAAAACAGTGACCCATCAAAAATTAAGCAAAAAACATCTCAAGAAAACAGTGACCCATAAAAAATTAACCAACAATCTATCGAATTACCAAGCAGGACAACGTTATAAACAAAGAATTAAGTGTATCCATGAACAAGTACAAGACTTTTGGAACCAAAAAGGAAGAAACCCAAGATACCTAGAAACCCTAGAAATCTAATTGTGAATATACATATATAGCAGTGTAATGTAGAGTTGCACAGATTTACTTACATGGGATACAGGAGAGAAAACAAGAACTTGTTGAAGAAGAGAAGACTGTTGTACTTGTTCCGCTTCGACCAAATTTAGGTTTTGGGCTTTATGTATTTTCCAAATGTTTATATACAATTGTTTTTGTTTCTTTGTTTATTATTGTTCATCTTCACAAAAAAAAAGGAATAAACTGGAAAATAAATACTTAAGTAATTGGTCTTTTTGGCCTTGTGTTTTATTATCTCCTCAAATAAAAAACAATATCAATATAAACTTATTTTTCACCTAGTAGTAAATGTGAGTCGTCAGCTCTTTGTATACATCGTCATTCATTCTTATGGATTAAATAATTTCGTGAAATAGTTGAATCATCGATACATGGTGTTCGCTGTCCACGATGACACGAGAAATTCATTGAGCTTTATCACAAAAAAAAAATCGTAACAAGATTTTTATAGATGAACATGCAGATAAATTATTATCGAAATCTCCAAAGAATAATGACCCACAAATTTGTTTAAACATTGAGGAACCGTGGGAGGGGTACTTCCTCCCCCTCTTTGTGTGTCTCCCCTCCTATTTCCATTGTGCGCTCATCTATATGATGAGTTATTAACGAACTGCTAAGTAAAAAATCCCCAAGAAATACTAAATGATAGTTCACCTCTCGCATCTCGTTAGCAGTGTACGTGGAGGACATGTGCTTCCTTGAAACAAAAATCACTCTTGACAACAGATATCTTGATTCTCACATCGAAAAGAACATAGCGAAATACAAAATCTTGTGAGCCGTTGAATCTTTGAATGCAAATTGCTCCTAAAACTTCAATCGAGAGCACATCACATAACTCATCCACCCACACCACATCCAAAAATTGGATCGTGATAATGTCAATATTTGATTTTAGTATTAAACTCTGTCATTGACATTGGCATAAAATATATACATAAATGCCAAGTCTTTCTAAATTACTACATAAAGCCTTTTCATGGACACATAAATGCCAAGAACATATGGCCTTCCAGCAGCACAAGATAAGATGGCACCAAATTAGAAAGAAATTATTACTGATCGACGACTATGTCTAAATGAACTTCAGCAGCACTAACATAAATCTATAGGAATCAGTATCTAGTAATACAATTGTGGATCATGTTTATAATTTAGAAGCAGCAGATAGGAAACAACATTTGGTGTAGACATGATTACTTTCGTGTCCAGTTAAACATTATGATTAGTGACATCAATGTGAAATTTTGTTTAACCAGTAAGCTAAGTATCTGGACTGAGTGATTTATATTTACCTTGCTATGTTGTGAGTCCAAATCCAAAGGGAAACAATGGATCATAGTGAGGGTCACCAACGTTCATTGGAAGTTGATCTACAGTTCTGAACCATGTTCTTGGAAGTTTTCAAGTAAATCCGTAGTCCCCAAAGAGAAGATCAGTGATACCTTGACCTTCAGTTCCAGGCTGCTACAAGTGCATCAATTGAAAGTAGATAAGGTTCAAGAACGAGTGGTCGACCAGATATGACTATGACAACACACTTCATGGATTGACAAACATTGTTAATGACATCAGGTCCAGGATCTGCCATTGTGAGAGTAGGACTGTCTCCTGCACTCTCAGCACAAGTGTGCTCACCGACAACCACAATAGCATAGTCAAAGCCACTAGAAGTAGCATACTTGCTGTCAGGATTTTCAACATAGATGACTTCTGTTCCTGGATCAACTGCAGACTTTATTGCACCGAGGATGGTAGTACGTTCCTGTAAATGAAGTTCACTCAACTTACAATGCTAGCCAACTGAAAATATCAAATGGTTATTTATGCATTATGACAGTAGTTACTTAGCCTGCTGCAGTTTCCTATATAGAACTACCAATATATTTGAGTTTATAACATTTTCCAAATGATTTGTGCACAGTTCAACTACATTTTCTGAGAGAAATTTCTATACTCATTCTCCTTTTCCCCCTTTATCTTGTTAGGGTGGTGGGTGGGGAGATTATTCAAGAAATAATAAGGTCAAGTGATTTCACAAATTTTCTATTTAATAGTAAGTCATTACATGTAGTATTAGAGGTCTTGTGAAACGCATCAGAAGAAAAAACATACCATTTGTAGCATCATTACCACTAAAACCCTGCCAAGTAATAGTCCATCTGCCACATTGATAACCTAAGTTATCAGCATGGCTACCAGCAATCAAAATTCTAGACATTTTCTTAGGAAGAGGTAACAATGGGTTACTAGCAGTTTTCCCATTCTTCAGCAGCACAAGGGATTTCCGCACAGCTTCTCTTGCTAAGTTCCTGTTCTTCCTGAATGGAAACCAGGACCACAAAAGCTGAATTTCACATTTCAAACAGTTCAAAACGTATACATCTCAAACTACGGACACATAGGCCCCAAATGGTAGTTAAGTGGAAAGGGTCTTGAGATCACCATATCTCGTACAAATCCTTCAAGCAGGGGCAAGGATTAGCCCAAAACAAACAACTAAACAATGGTCATATACAATGCATGCACTAACATTGTAACTGAGGCTTGAAGTGTAAAGTATCATGTTTTAGTGACCTACCTGCCTCCCAACCTCGTTGATCAGGCTGAAATCAGTGTAGGGGTTCTCAAAAAGTCCCAAGGTAAATTTAACTGACAAAATCCTCTCCACTGCATCATCAATCCGATCCGTTGGGATAAAATTGTTCTTGACGAGGTAAGTCAGATCATTGATAAACTCGGTAAAATAATATGGGACCATAACCTGCAAATGACCAATTTGACATTTCCTGATTTAGTTTGAACACCAAAACATTTCCCAAACTCAATGCATCTGAAGATTAATTTGCTCCAGCTCTCTCTGTCTCCCTCTGATGTACTAGTATCAGTTTTTAGAACTAGTTGAATGTTGACACTGGTGTAGGGAAAAAATCTTACCATGTCGACACCAGCTAGAATGCTAGTCTCAACTGAATAAGTGTAGTTGGCATGAGGTGGAGAGGTAAGTCTGTCAATACCTTGCCAATCTGAAATGACAAAACCCTGGTAGATTATCAAACACCAATCAGTGAAATCACCTCCAAATTATGGAATTAATGCTTCATGAGAAACAATAAGTGATCCAACAAGTTGGCATGATACAAACACATGAAATATCAAAAATATATTTCGGAGGATGTTAATTCCACAGTTCTGTAATTCCCATGTGCGTAATAACTAGCTGCCTTTAAACAAGCTTCCGAATTAACCACTGAGGTTTATCTAATCTTTCCTATCATTTTTTAGAACATTAACTTGAACTTGAGTGTACCCTTAAGAAAACCAGTAACTAGATCATGGTCAGTATGCATCTTTCTGCCATTCCAGCTAGAATAAGAAGCCATAACTGAAGCAACGCCTTTGATAATTGAGTCGTCGTAGGCAGGCATGTGGATACTCAGCAACTCATGCATGTTAGTCACAGTGTTATTCTCATTAACACCCTTAGTTGTGCCCCCATCACCAACAAAGTGCTTTGCACAAGCAGCCACCTTTTTCCTGAAAATTGAATGAGTTGGAGGTTTATGCACAGGGAATCCTTTTACAAGCAAAACTTAGAATTTAATTACACAAGAACCATTATCAAAATGTAAATATAAGATCTAACTGGTTTATAAAAGGCTCATCAAAAAATTGATAATAACTACAAAACAGTGGCAAAAAAGGGAAAACAGCATTAGCATAAAAGCATCTCATATTGGACTTCATTGTGCTCTAATGATAACAAGCAACTAAAGAGCAGTCAAGATTCTCATTACTTAAACTTAGATTTGACAGTTCTTTGCACAACGATGAGGAAGAACGACTGTAGATATTCATTCTAACTTTCAAAGAACAGCATATTAAACAATAAGCATGGAATTGCTTTCAAATTTTCCATACTTTCCAGATCCTGCATCTAAATTTGCAAAACAAGTTGTACTAACAATCCATCTCTTTTTTCATTTATTGTTAAAGATCACGAGTTCATGTTTCATTGTTAATCACTGCTTCATTACATGCCATTCTTTGTTGAACTATCATATCAGAATTTGATGAAAATATTGTGAGATGCACGTTTTTGCATGTGATTTGCACTTAATAATCATTTCTCCGATCACTTAATTTGCGGTTAATGATCATGTCTTCTGGTTTCATAGTTTTACTTTTCAATGAAAGCCAAGACTGATGTATAACAAAAAGACGTTATGAACATGCTTTCGAACTCCATAGACAGCCTTATCTCTTGGCGTACTCTGGATAATTCAAACTCAGAAGAAGAAACTGATTAAGTTCAGCTCAGCTTCCTTTATCAGTGAAAAAAGAATCCTGCTTTAGCTCAATTTCCTTCCCTTCTTTCTTTCTTCTTTTCATCTCTTTTGAATATTTTTTCGACTTATTTCTGTATCCATTTAATTTTGCATTTCCTGATCTTGTAACTCTGGAGTAACCATGAATACTCACAAGTCAACTTTTTTTTTTCCTCAGTGTTCATCGCTATTAAATCTACAACTATTAATTCAATCTCCAAGATAAGTGCTGGTAACAAATTATGATCAAGAGATGCATAAAAAACAGAAAAACTAGAAAATATGATAAGGGTACCAAGTACAGGCAGACCTCTATATATAACAATATTTCACTATAACAACCATGTTTTTTGTGGACTCGATCTTTCATGTTATGTTGTCTATAATACCATTTCACTATAGCAGCCAAAACATATCAGAACATACTACAATGTTATAGAAAGGTTTGACTATACTATATATTGTGAATGATCCTTATCAAGAAAATCCAGATGTAATTTTTTTTTTATATAAACAAGGGCATCAAATCTCTATTTCTCATAACAATTTACTTCAAAATGTTATTATTCAATCTAAAAGGAAAGTAACACAGCAACTAACAAAAAAAAAAAATGCGCAAGAAAAAACTAAACAATTATTCAAATGATACAACTATATAGATATGAGATGTAACTGAAGTAGAAGTCCAAATCAAACCGGGCTTACTACTTCTAGCTCTCAAAACAATCTTCTTTAGACTAAAATCATCAAATCTCCAAAAACAAATGCTCCCTGTCTTACTTTCTTTTTTTAATCCATTTAAAAAAGAATGTCTCTATTACCTTTTTTTTGGCAACTCTTCAGAGTCCAACTCTCTCCGTGAAATATTTAATATCACAAAATTAAAGGACATTCAAATATATTATACATATCTTTAGTTTAAGACCACAAAAATCTTTTGATGTTTCTTACTTTCTTGAATTTGGTGTCATGTCAAAACAACAAAAACAAATCCAAAAATGGAGACTACACAAGAAAAGTTACAAACATCAAACATGGAACGCATAATACAATATATATATATTGCTGAAAATAACAGAAAAAAATATTTATTTGAAAACTGAAACGATTGTATTATCAAAAACTTTTTAAGGCTTCAATATTTCTTAATCCCAATTTCAATTAATCGATTCAAATTTATTACTCCATATTAAAAAAAAAGTTTTGAAGTAATTTACTATTAGTACCTTTTATCAAATTATTATTATTCAAAACAACCCTATTTTTCTTTTTTCTCTTAAAGGGAGATACGTAGTTAAAAAGGCAATTGATACAGCAAACATGTGGCTAAAACAGCTCCACTTTTTTGGTTTGATATTTGCAGTGAGAAACAGAAAAAAGTATTCCTAAAATCATGGCTACTCTTTCGTTAACATGTTCTTTGCCCCTTCAACCACCTTCTTCTTCACAATCACAATCACAATCACGGAAATTAATTGATTCAATTGTTTCAACTCCATTTCAGTATAGCAGTAGCAGCACCACATCTAGTAATGGTAGCTTAAAGCCCATTGTAGTTGATGGGGATCCGCCCACTTTCGTCTCTGCTCCCGGTCGCAGAATTGTAGCAGGTTCGTTTCCCTTTTGCTTTCTGGGTTTTCAAGAGTATTTATTATATGGGTAGACTGCGTGTTTTAATGTTTTACTATATTAGAATATTTAGAAATAGTTCCAATTGGGAATTGTGGGTTGTTGCAAAAATTGAACCACATGAGCTACCTAACCCCTTTGTGCCATTTTTGGGGATGAGATTGATAATGCAAAAACCAATCAATATGCAACAATAACAACACACCCAGTGTAATCCTATAAGCGGGGTTTGGGAGTTTAGGATGTATGTACACTTTATTTCCAATGGACCCAACCAATCACTAGAGATACATAAAGATTTAAAATGGTCAAAAACACATCTAAGCTATCCCAATGGTTAGCGAAACACAATTAGACATTGACTAGACCAAATGTTTGTCTAGAAATGCTTTAGGCACCTTTGTTTCTAAAATCTCTGTCCACCTGACATGTTCTATTAACTAACATTAATTTTTTTAATTGATTTCTGTAAAACCCTAAACTCTCCCCTTCCAAGCTGGAGATATCGATGCCATGACAGAGATGAGACCACGACTAAGAAGGTGGAGAAGAAGATGTGGATGTCAAGATCGAAATAAATTAACTTATATGGTGATAGTTTTAGCTTTTAACCTTATGTTAGTTTATTTTAATTTTTCCAAGATGGAATTGCTTTTCTACCTGGAGTGCTAAGTGGCAGAATTTTTAAATAAAAGAGAGAGGGTAGTACACACATCATTAGAAATTAGTCAAGCTGTGTTTCGCTGTAAGCTCACACTCTCAAGTCTCATTTGTTCAAGTATGAAACTAAAAAAATTGGAATAGTTTAGGTGTGTTTTTTACCCTTAACCCTTACATAAATGAAGCCAAAAAATATACAGCAGTGCAACAGGCTGGAACTTTTGTTGGAGATATTTGGAGAATTTCTTTGTCAATTGTATCATAGCAATTTTTAATTATTAAGCTCATGAATTTGATTGGAAGGCTTATTAGTTCCATATATTATCTCCTAACTAACTAAACCATGCCTCAGTCCTAAACAAGTTGTGTGTGCGCGTGAGAGAGAGAGATAGTAGTGAAATGATGAATTGAAAATACACAATTGAATAGGGGAGAAAAAAGAGAGGATTTCCTCCTCATATAGAGAAAGTTAGGCTACTCGGGTTATGATTAGAGTGCTCTTCTCCCTAACCTTTTGCATATTTGATTGGTCTAATTTTTGTTTTAGTTGGAGATTTGCATGGAGATCTTGATAAGGCAAGATGTGCACTTGAGACGGCTGGTGTGCTGAGTTCTGATGGTCAAAGTTTGTGGATTGGTGGTGAGACGGTAAGCTTTTAAATTTGCGATTATATTCTAGCTTGAAGGTTATAAATGGCATTCTACTGTAATTGAGATTTATCAACTTATTGATTAGCGTATAGAAACATTACATGGTTCTCTTTGCCAGGTTTTGGTTCAGCTCGGAGATATACTTGATCGAGGTGAAGACGAACTTGCAATTTTATCTTTGTTGAAGTCATTAGATATCCAGGCAAAAGCCCATGGTGGGGCAGTTTTCCAGGTCTGTGTGTGTTCAGCCATATTCTACAAGTATCTTGGCAATATGCTGACAACTTATCTCTCTTATCTTCATTGTTACAGCTGGGTAAATGTAGCTTTTATACTGTGCAATTTAATGACTATTTTGGAGACTTGAATGATGATTTGCTGTTAACCTTATGTGTGCTTGATGTCATGAATGATTATTATTTATTATAGGTCAATGGAAATCATGAAACTATGAATGTCGAAGGAGACTACAGATATGTTGATAATGGGGCACTTGACGAGTGTATAGACTTTCTGGAATACTTGGATAAATGTGAACGCAACTGGGAAGAGGCTTTTGTCAGTTGGTGTGCTGTGTCTGCCAGATGGAAACAGGATCGGAAGGTGTCTCAAAATTATTGGGCTCAGTGGAATTTGGTGAAGGTGTGTTCCTTTCAAATCTAGTCTTCATCTCATTTGCTGATTGGAGGTTTCGGAGTTACTTTGAATGGCTGGACAAACAAATATATTGGCATAAGAAGCATATTAGTGTTGACTTATAAAAAAAACATTTTACTATAGGTAAACAGCAAATTACCTTGTTACCGAAACATAACCATTTTACACAAGTATTGAATTTAGCGAGCAGTCCAATTGCAATCAGTGGGTTGACGAAAAAAAAGCCCTTAAAGTGATAACTGTATAATTTTTAAGCAGATACTTGAGATAGTTTCCTTTTTTAACTTTCCGCTCTTAAGAAACATTTGCTGTTTTTTCCATGTGCTTTGGTGCTTGATATTTTCTATGCTTATTAAGTCGTCCAAATATTAGGACAGCGGCAAAAGGGTGTAATTGCAAGATCAATCCTGATGAGACCCGGGGGTCCATTGGCATGCGAGTTGGCACGACACGGTGTAGTTCTTAAGGTTGATGATTGGCTTTTCTGTCATGGTGGCCTTCTTCCTCATCATGGTAATAAGCTAATCAGCTGCCCAGTTTTCTGGTTTTCTAGGATACATGTAAAATGATTTTCTTATATGATTATTAATGCTATTGCAGTTGCCTATGGCTTAGAGAGGCTGAATAGAGAAGTTTCTCGATGGATGAAAGGTCCGAGTGAAGAAGACGATTCTCCACAGATCCCTTTCATAGCCACCAGGGGCTATGACAGTATTGTGTGGAACCGTTTGTACTCCAGAGATGGCCCGGAGCTGGAAAACTACCAGCTTGAGCAGGTTATATGCAGCTCCTTCTGTGCACATACAACAAGCTGTCCTCTCATATCATGTGGACTTATCTCGTTTTCATCCTGAATCGATGGAAATTGTTTCTCAGTCAGCTCTTTTCAGAGTTGTATTTTCTGGTTTATTGCCTATTGTTCTTTCCTGTGTTGAAATCAGTTATGTTTAGTTTCTTATCTTAATGTAACATAGTTATATCAAGTGATGCTAATCTGTAACTTAATGATTTTCTCCTTTACTATCAGGTACAATATCTTCTTGAAGAGACACTACAAAGTGTGGGCGCCAAAGCTATGGTTGTAGGACATACTCCTCAAGCGATGGGAGTAAATTGGTAGAGGATCTTGATACGATTTGTTATTTTTCCAAAAGCAATACTAAGATAGACACTTTGTATTAGACATAACTAATTACTAAAACCAATGATTACTACTCGTTTCTTGATTAATTCTGGTTTTCCCTGCAGTAAATACAACTGTAGAATATGGCGAATTGACGTAGGAATGTCTAGAGGAGTACTTGACTCAAGCCCTGAGGTGATTTCCTTTCTGGCTCATGTACTATTATAATTCCAATATTATATGTACAACTCACTCTGTTAAGAGGCGACTATTTTCTTAATTTATTTTCAACTTATAGTCATGTTTGCTAGCTTACTTGTACGGCTCATGCACCCTCTTATGCTTGGAGTCTTTGCCTTTCGGTTGTCTTTTATCAGGTACTAGAAATAAGAGATAATAAAGCTAGGGCCATAAGGAGCACCAGGGATCGGTCCAGTGAACTTCAGGTCGCTGATTACACGTAGATATCATAGAAACCCCAAGGTATGCTGAGAAGAACTTCCATTCTTCATTTGGTACGATGTTTCACTTTATATCATTATAAGTACTTTCACTTTATTTTTGTTTGCATTTCATGATTTTGATTGGTTAAACTGATTTGCAAATACTTTTCGTTGGGATAGGTGCGATGAGGATGTTTTGTTTAAAAGAGAAACATTAAGAATTTCATAAAATCCTTGAGTTTCCTTCTCTTTAAATGAACTTGTTATAATTTTCCCTTTTGTTCTTGGGAGTGTTTGTTTGGCAAGTGTTCGCCGAGAAAGAAAATATACATGTAGGATTTCTGAGTTCTCTTTTCTCAACCCCCAAAACATTTTCTTTAAGAACTTATAACCTTATAAGTATATCATACAATATATATTGTTAGCACGTTCTCTGCAAACCCAAAAATTTACTCATCTTAGGATCAATTTTGTGATATTTGTAATTGTGATGCATCATTTCATCTTCTTCTTTTTTGTGTCTACAGACTCTTATCTTTCTATTTTCACCATAGCGATGGTTCAGTTCCTGTTTTTGTCAAGTGAGAATAATACAACACGGGGCTTTCGTCTTGTAGAAATGGTCATGTGAATTGAGTGATTTCAACCGTTCCAGAAACAAGGAACTGTAAATTGAAAGCTGGCTCCTTGTATTCTCTTTGTATAAATTGTGTATAGTGATCCGCTGTAATTTAAATACTAGTCAGAAATACATTGTGTTCGTCAGTATATAGCAAATCCAAAGCACTGGTAGTTAACAATCATTTGTTACGCGTACATTTTAGCCATTCTCATAAAACATTAGATGTTTGAACGGAAATCCATAGCTATTTGAATTTTTTTTTTTTTTTTGTATCAAACAAAATGTTTAGCTATATAATGAACTGTTGAAGGTATCAGAGACAGAAATATATGAACTGAGATAATAAAAATAGCATCATATTTCAATTGTCTCAGATGGACACTCCCTCTTTACTTTTCTAGTCTTGCATGAACTTTTTAGTATTTGCATCAGTTATAAATATTTTCAAGTGTGAAATTCCTCTTTCAATACTGGTTCACAATTAGCAATATTATTATTTTTTTAATAAATATATATGGTTTGGGATTACGATATTATTATTTTTTTAAAAATATATATGGTAGTCAAAACGAAAGATGACTGAAAGTGAAAAAAGAATGCACCAGCCGGGAATCGAACCCGGGTCTGTACCGTGGCAGGGTACTATTCTACCACTAGACCACTGGTGCTTGTTATCTATATTTCAATAGTGATATAAAAAATTAGAAATCTCTTTTCCTTGCTCGTTTGTCTAAAAGCTTACTCAAAGGATTGATATCGTTTCACACTTGGATCTGTTAGTCTTTTTTTTTCAAACCCACATTGTTCAAATTCTTTGTATCCAGAAAATCATCGTTTATTGTTAGGCATGCGGGTATATCCAAGAAAGAGAGGACAACTTATTTGATAATTAAAGTTCCCTTGGCTATGATGATAGCCAAAAGTTATAGGGGTGAGAGAAATAATATAAAGATCAAAACAACAAAAAGCAATGTTGATGAATCAAGGTGGTGTTCCAACTAACATTTGAAAAGAGAATGATAAAAATAACCAATTCTCATGTGATGAATTAAATACTCAAAAATTTTCTAAACCAATTCATCCTATTTCTTCATGATATGAAGAAAAAAAAAATCATCAGGACTCAATCTCACCAACTTATTCAAACTTATCATAAATTTATACAGACCCTAAATAAAAATGAAAATATAACTTCGTGATGGTAGATGCAAATTAAGGCTACACAACCTCTCTTCTTGTTTCTCCGTCTTCAAACCCACATCAGGTGGAATTTCTGTATGGTATGCATACAACAATAGAGAGAATTCTCTCTTTCTCTTTCTTTTTTTTGGCGTGGAGATAAGTGATAATATTCCCTTTCTTACTATATATTCAGGCCGTCACACTGTTGTTAACAGTGTTGTGCTCCTGGAAGAAGGCCTTGGCAGCTTCGTATGTAGACCAGCAAATTGCAGCAGCAGGAGCATGGAAGAGCATCCTTGGCATCCATCCCCTCATAAGACCTCTGTATCCGTCCTTCTTCACAATTATCCGAAAGACATCCCCAATTGACCCAGATTTAAATCTATCACAGCCACAGATACCCTGCATCAACACATCAAAGATTAAATGAGTAACGTAATTAGCAAATGCCTCACTTTAGATTAAGGACAACCTACCCTTTGTGGAATACTACGCGAAACTCAGCAATCTAAGAGCAAAATACAAAACAACATCGGACATATTCTTTTTAAATATTTTTAAATGACGGGGATTTGTATAGCTGAACCCAACTTATTTGGTATTGAGGCATAGTTGTTGTAAGGTACAAAATTGGACTAGTTCCAAGATTTTAAATGCATCTGCACAGGACCAAACATTAGGAGCTACATGAAGCCTAGACAAACAAATTGGTTCAAGTTAAAAAAAGCACTGATTTCTTTATGGAGAAATTAATATGGTCCAAAACTCACAATTTTGTTCACATGTGATGGCTGTTCAAGATAACCAGCGAGATTTGTCATTTCAGATGAAATTAAAGCACACCAAGACTTCCAACATAACGGAGCAAAAATCAAAATCACAGCCAATTGGCCTTGCAGCAAGTACAGGTCTAGAAAAGAGCAAGTAAAGATCAGATGATAAAAATTTCTTCTATTTCCTCATTGAGTAAGACCACATGTGATTTCGTTTACAAAGCCAGAGTGTTCCCCAGACCATCCTTAATATAAGTTTCAAAGTTTGAATAATACATCTTTGATTATGTGAAATAAATAGTTCCTGTAAAACAGGATAAAATGCATGAGTATCCTCATTTGACCTAAATGTATGAAGTAAGGAACAAATGAAACTATTCACGCCTCGCCATAAATACTATCTCAATATTTGCAAATACTGGTTTGGCCTTGAGTATTTGCAAAGATGAATTTCAATATTTGAACTTCAAGTGTTGAGGGGTAATATATTTGTATTGATTGTTAAGTGTTAAGGAGCTTCTTAATAGCTGGTTGAGGGGTAATATATTTGTATTGATTGTTAAGTGTTAAGGAGCTTCTTAATAGCTGGTTGAGGGGTAATATATTTGTATTGATTGTTAAGTGTTAAGGAGCTTCTTAATAGCTGGTTGAGGGGTAATATATTTGTATTGATTGTTAAGTGTTAAGGAGCTTCTTAATAGCTGGTTGAGGGGTAATATATTTGTATTGATTGTTAAGTGTTAAGGAGCTTCTTAATAGCTGGTTGTTCTGCAGGGGCAGCAACGAGTTGAAACAGATTGGAAGGTTTGTTCCATGTTGTGTTTTTTGAATATTAGGAGAGAAAGTAAATGGAGATGTTTTAAAAACGTGTGACCTAGTGGTCAATGAAGTGGGTTGAGAATAATGAGGTCTTAGGTTCAAATTCCAACGGACAGACAATAGGTTTCATTTATTCCTAACTTCATACATTCAGGTCGGGTTTTTTTTAAACTCTACCGCCAAGGCTTGGATATAGATGAGAATGTACCCCGACCTTCCCACTACCTCGTGAAGGTAGAGCAGCTGTTCCATAAAATAAAAGAACCTAACAAGACAAACCCTATAGACTTCAACTAAAAACTCAATTAGGCAATATTTCTCTTCCATCAAAGAGAAGTCCTTAATCACTTATTAACATCCATAAAGTGTAGAAGACCTTAAAGGACGTGAATGCTAATGGACCTGTTGCCTAATTGAGTAAGCACCAATAATTTAATAGACCTTCTTGGTATCCAAACTTTTACAAAGAACGTTACATGAATATGCAGTAGAAAGAGGTTACAGATAACCTTGGGTCCAATTTCTACTCAGCAACTGCTACTATGGTAGAGGTTAATCCGACTTGAGCCAACCTCAATAGTCAGGACAAGCCAGCCTCAAGAGCTCGGGATATCCAAGAAGCCGAGTAGAATTTTGTAGGTTTCTTCCTTCTTTGTTTTTCTCTAGTTCTGTGCTTTTAAGTTATGTAACCTTATCCTCAAAAACCCCAGTCCCAAGATAAAACTTTGCTGACCTTTTCCGGCTCCGTTCTTAATAGTTAAAATTCAAAGTATAGTGTTTTAATTCCAGACCAATAATTACCACTATGAGTGACAATGTTAACAACTAGATTCCCAGATAACCAGCCCAAATCAATAAAAGAAATAACTCCAATAAAGCCAGAAAGCATACCTGGCATTGTAATTGCGTCTTGACAACATCAAGGGGCGTTGTAACTAATGCCGCTAATGCTCCAGCTACCGCCCCAGCAGTGGCGTGGACTATTATACTTTCATCACTTGCACTATCTGGCGAAACACCGGACAACCCCAGTTTCGCCGCCTCATACGTAGCAAAATGCACAGCTGTATATGGGGCATTCATCAAGACAGTAGTTTTATACGAAGCATAAAAAGCCTTAAACCCCTCTTCCTTCAAAACCCTTTTTACACAATCCAATACACCCTTATAAGGGCTTTCACTCAGCTGCAACCTTTGCTTCACCGTATCCATCGGTGTAAAAACTGCATCACTTGCAACTGTAGCGCAAACACCCGAAATAGCATGTGCAGCTGAATTATTAGGATTCCCACCGGAAAATTTCTTCTTACAACTCTCATAAACAGAGAAATAAACAGCATGGGCTGGACCAGCACCGAGTCCCATAGCTCCAATGCCACGATAAAGTCCAGCAACACCTTCGGATTTAAGAATTCCCCCAAGCGCCGTACGGATACTGGCAGATCTCAAGGGACAAGTACCTAGGGCTTGCATTTGGGTCTTGATTGTATCTACAGGGAACATCGCCATGTGTTCAACCGTACCGGCAATTGACCCGGCGACCATAAACTGCCAAAAATGGAGTCCGTCATGTGCCGGAGAAACAGCAACCACCGGGTGGTAATCAGGTGGTTGCGGAACCGGTAATAGGTCCCGTTGTTGAAACTTCGGCGAAGCATCGGTGGCCATGGATGGGAAAACTAGGGTTCCAGTACCTTCCGGTTCGGGTCGGGTTCGGGTACGGGTTGTGGTCAATTTGGTTCCTTTTCTGTACCAGAATTAGCGGCTCAATAACTTAGAGAACCGTATAATCAAGAAAAGAGAAAGCTTTAAGCTTTTTTTTTTTAGGGATTTTGTGGAAGGTTTGAGGAAGAAGAGTTGCGGTTAGGTTTAGGGTTCCAAAATATTGGGAATTTTGCTAATAACTGTCGACTTTCCCAATCTAATTGGGAAAAGAAAAAAGAACAGTAATTATTTTTTTCTTTTATTTATGTAATAATTTTTCAATTGTGTGTCCAAATCAATTTGTTCACACGCCTCAACTAAATTATTCAACCTTAACTTTTTCACTGAGTATTTATTAGTACTAACGATCCAATTGAATAAAATAATAATTTTATTTTTTATTTTTTAAATATAATTAATTATTGTTTTGAAAATGACTATATTTAATAAAAAACAATAATGAAGAATTAAGTGATAAGTTATTTTTTAATTTTCAAACTGGATGTCTATTTTTAGTGATGTTGAAAAATAAAGCGAAAGGAGGGAGTAATTAATTTACTACCTTATACTTTGTTTGGAGTATTGTTTCATAATGCATGTGTCGTATTGTATTATACTATATTATTTTAATAAATACATTATTTATCATCGTTACATAATATCACATATCCATAGTTTGAATAATAAATCTACAATAAAAAGTAAAGTACATAGTAGAACTATCATGAAAAAGTTGGGAAAGCCTAAAATAAAATAATTAAATAATAAATAAAGAAAAAATTAAGAAAACGATGCGATTACACCAAATCGATCGTTACACAAAATATATCTTTTAATTATTACCTAACAATGAATTTAAACAATATAATATAATTTAAGTAATAATCAAATCAATCGATATTCTTAAACTAATAATACAATACGATAAAAACAACAGTCAACATGTAACAGCCATCCAAACAAGGTTAGGTAGATGGTTGATAGTTTTGATCTATCGAAAAAAAAAATGTTAATTTCGATTAGCTTCAAATTAGCCTATTAATTAATGAAGTCAATTACTATAATAATTAAGTAATATGCCTGTTCACTTAATTTATTAATTTTTAAAATTAATTATTTAATTAGGTGTAAAATACTTGATACTAAATAATTCCTTTTCTTAAAACCCTTTTTGACTTTTCTATTAAGAGATCATTCAACATGGAGCCGACGTGGTTGATTTTTCATTATCACGACTCTTCTCCTCTAGAAAGATTTAAGAATGAGAAAAGAGTGTTATTCACATAAAGTTAATATAATTAGTATAACTAAATTAATTATAATAAAATATTTCTTATTAATAATAGGTTATCAAATTACCATTAACTACTTATTAATTATTAAATAAAGTTATTTATATACTTCTTATATAATTTTACTGCAAAATATTTATTACATGTTAAAAATTGTAAGTGCATCGAACCCAAATTCTTTTTCTTTTCATCTTCATCGTGGAAGGATACTTAACTATCCAATTAGGGTTGCAGTGGAGTAGTAAGTACTCCTTCATTCTTGACCACATGTCTTGCGTTTTGTGTCCCTCTAAGTACATAATCGCTTTTGTTAGAAAGCGTTTTACCCCAAATATGAAATCTCTCCATTTAAATCCAAATTAAAGTCGAACTCCAAGTTGAACACCAAACATTATGTAGTCAAATACTCTTTTTTTTTTTTTTGTGAAACAAGCACTTCTGACCAAACAAGCCAAAATACATCTTACCTTTCTATATGAAATTTGAACTTCCCCAATATTCAAAATCAAATGTTATATAATAAATTGAACACCTCTACTCTATACCACCAATCGATAGATCAGAGATTTTAATTATTATATTACTATATAAGAAGAGTGAATAAAATTCACTCTTCTTTCGACACGTGGCACCAAGATGGCCCACCTACTTTTATACACTCCTCTTTCATTATATTTTAATTTTTTCCTTTTTAAATAGTACTAAAAATAAAATTTAAAATATCACAAATTCGATTAACTCTCAAAATTTTACGCGAATTCTATAATTAAGACGAAGGGAATAACATATATTATTTGAAAAATTACATTAATTACTATATAAGAAGAGTGCTTTCGACACGTGGCACCAAGATGGCCCACCTACTTTTATATTTGGTTTTTGAAGATGGCCCACCTATCACAAAGATGGCCCACCCTTTCATTATATTTTAATTTTT
>NW_006239053.1:1242933-1267694 GCF_000226075.1 Solanum tuberosum
AATTTGATTAACTCTCGAAATTTCATATGTACTGCGTAATTGAGATTGAGTGAGAAATATATATTATTTGAAAAATAGAATAAATATGTGATATTATTAGAAAGAGCTTTAATATATATTTTAAAAATTATTTTGTCTTCCGTATATGATTTTCTGCATATATGTGGAGTTTTAAAGTTTTTAACATTTTAATATAGAAATATGATTATTTGAAAATTTTAGTACTTTCTTCATTTAAATTTTTCCTTGTTTTTCTTTTAATTTGTTCTAGATTTAAAAATTACATAAAAAGTACTTAAAATCACAATGTAATAATATAAGATATTAAAAAAACATAATTAAAAATCATAAAAGAAATTTTATTGACTCTTTAATTCCATATTGAAACATAAGAAGTTTGTTTGAAAATAACATAAAAAGTAACGTAAATTAAAGTAAAATAACAACTAAAAATATTTAAGAATCATATAAGAAATTTAGTTGAGTTTCGTAAAAGTACCTACGTCACATAAAATGGAACAGAAAGAGTAATATATATTATTTGAAAATGATATAAGAAGTGCTATAAATCACAATAAATTAACAACTTCAAAATATATTTAACAAAATCACATACAAAAAATTATATAACTCTCCAAATTTCATCGGTGTCACATAAATTGAAACAAAGAACTACTCCCAATTTATGTTATTTACTTTCCTTTTTAGTCAGTCCCAAAAGAATGTCACATTTCTATATTAAGTAACAATTTGATTATAAAATATTTATTTTACCCTTAATGAAATAATTTACAGTTATACAAATTTATATCATTCATTTTGGACCACAAATTTTAAAAGTCTTCATTTCTTTTTTAAACTCCGTGGCGAATCAAACTACCTCACATAAAATGAGACGGAGGAAGTAATATACATTGGGCCCGCGCTAGCGCGGGAACCTAATAACTAGTATATAATAGAAAAGTGAAAACACGGTTGATCCTCTGCACATGGTTGGATATCTAAGCTTTGGCTTGGAACAACAACCATAAAGCTTGACAATTGACAACAAAAGTAACTCACAAATATATTTCATTCTCTAAAAAGACACAAAGCAAATGATCTAAGATGTTAATAAAAAAAAGGGAAAATGCATAAGTGCCCCCAGTCTGTGTCCAAAATTTCTGAGACACATCTAATCTTTACTAAGGTCCTATTACCCTCGAACTTATTTTTTAATTAATTTTCTACCCCTTTTCGGCCTACGTGGCACTATCCTTGAAAAAATTGTCAACACGCGCTAGGCCCACAAGATAGTGCCACGTAGGCCGAAAAGGGGTAGAAAATTATATATAAAATAAGTTCGGGGGTAATAGGACCTTAGTAAATGCTAGGTGTGTCTCAGGGATTTTGGGCATAGGTTGAGGGCACTTATGCATTTTCCCATAAAAAAAAAGAATTTCTGCATAAAACAGAGAAAATAAACGGCTTCAGTAATTTCCTACAATAATCTCATGAACATAAATCAATATTATGTTCCCTTACAAGTTCAATATAGCACTGCATCAACCTTAGTTGGGCGGAGTCTGCATTTTTGATGCCGCACCTGTGTTGAATTCTCTAAAAATACACTATTTTTGGCGAATCCAACACCCGTTGAAATTTTTAAAGAGTCTGAGCAACATGCCATCAACTATATTTATGGAACAAAACATCCTTAATGAAAGCACCAATGTTAATTTCAGAGGATCCTCCATTTGCAGTGGAAAACTGGCAGATTTTCTGTATTTCTTCCGCTCTTCGCCTCGTTTCCATCACTTCCTCATTTCCAGAATCCATAAACCATTTCAACAAGCTAGAGATCTCTTCCCTCGTTATCGAACATTGGTCATGTTTTTTCACCCTGTAACCAATTTTCCAATCTAGAACAATTTGCTTGCTGTTAGTTTTTTGATCCCAAAATATCGGAAAAGTCAGCATCGGAAGGCCTGAGAATTCTGCTTCTTTAGTCGAATTCCAGCCACAATGTGACCAAAAACCACCAATGGAAGGATGTGACAGCACCTTCAATTGGTCACACCAGGGCACAACAATCCCTACACTACATCCATATTTCTGAAATCGAACAGTTTCATCACGTGCCACCCAAAAGAATCGAACACCACTATCGTGCACACCAGCTACGATCTCATCCAGTTCATCACGCGAGACAGAGAGAAAGCTCCCTTGCGATATGTACAAAACAGAACCATTTGGTTGAGCATTTAACCAATTAATGTACTCTGGTTCATCGATTGAAGTAGTCGAGGATGGATTTTTTTCGCTAGTAAAGTAAGGTATTGCTGGACCAATCGAATAGACAGGGATCGGGAACTTTTGCTTAAGAGCATCGATAACAATAGATTCGAGCTCGTAGACTGAAGTGAACAAAAGATATTGTGCTTTAGAAACTGTAGAGAAGACCTCCATAGTAATATCCAATAATTCTTGCCCCTTTCCATCATAAGATGATGTAGGAAGATCTAAAACGCGAATCGAAGGAATTCCAGGTATATAGTCAACTTGCTCGTGCATTTTTCCTGTCATGAATAATCACAATCATCTAGATGTGAAAACATGTAAGTATGTACTCCATTTGCAAGTGTCTGTATATATAACTTAAATCTTCGAAGAAAATTCAAAGAATGAAAATACAATACCTGATAAATTGCCTCTAAGATGCGCATTCTGAGCAAGAAGATCCATGTGATAACCAATGGAGAACATAGTCGCCGACATAGTAAAAAAAGAAGCCACCGGAATATTCCTCCGATTCCCCAATCCGACGACCCAACTTAAATACGTATCGTACACTATAACACTTGGTTTCATCATCAGTTCATCAATCAATTTCTCAACCGGACCTTCCATTTTATTTAAAGTAGCTTTGACAAATCCAACAAAATCTTTAGCCCGGCCGAATTCCGAAGGAATGACGTTAGGGATGGTGGCGTATTTTATGTTTTCTGGTAAATTTTCTGAACTGATTAAGCTATACCACTCTTCAGTGACAATGAAAGTGATAAATATGTTGGGATATTTAGTGACTATGATTTTACAGAAATTCATCATAGGATTTATATGGCCTCTTCCTGGATAAGGCATTGCTACAATATGGCAATTGATTTGTGAAGAAATTTCCATATTTTGGTAATGAAATTAAAAGTGTTTAAATAAAATGATGAGTTGCTGTTGGCTTTGTGCATTTACCTCATTATATAACAGTGTTGATGATTAGTGCACAAGGAAAATATTGGGAGTGATGATCGAATTGTGGTCCCTCCATTCAGGGCGGCTCATTATATCTATATCTATAGCCTAAAATCAAATTCCAAGGGAGGTCTTAATTTATTTATTTTTATAAAGTTTATTCTAAATTAATTTATTTAATTTTTTTGAATATAGTGTTTTAAATTTGTCTAACTGTTACTAATTCTTCTTCTTATATAATAAGTTTATTTATTTTACAGATATTATTTATTTTATTTTAAAGTAATTATAACCGATTATTGTTTTTTTTTTTAAAATGAGGCCAACTCAAATTAGAGGCGTGAGGCAATTGCCTTTTTCTTCTAAGCTTGAGCCGCCCCTGTCTCCATTTATCAGAACTTAATTTAAAATAGTAATAATTAATGGCATTTTCAAGAAATTTGTATATTATTGCTTTGACTATCATGTTGTTTTCACCTAACGTGAAAGAAGTAAGAAAAGATGGGTTTATTTAGTAAGCACGCATTACCAAAAATATTGGTTCAATAATATTGTAGTATTTATTAATTATTAGACGGTAAGGATGAGATTTTTTTTTTTTTTTAAACCATTTTCGGTCCACAGCTGGACCTATTTTATTAACTAAATAACAGAGGAAACTAATTCCTTACAGTTTAGGCCCAAATGGTCCTTCAAAAAACAATACAAGGAATCAAAAGGTTTCCTAATCTAGACATTGTTTAAAATATGTGTTATAAATTATATTTTTTAATCAAATCAACTTATTGAAAAAACGTACGGTGAGAAACGAATTTTCATTAAAATATTGGAAATTCTTATAATTGTTTTCATGTGCAAAACATTATTATATATATATATTTTTCACATTGATTTAATTAAAATTTCCGAAAGAATAACTACTTTTGTAAAGAGGGTTATTACCGGAGTGGATCTATGTGTATGGGTGGGGGTGTCACGGCATTAGGAGTGTCCAAAAATTGAACCGAAAAAAGTGTTATTGGCTTATTATTATTGAGTTATTGGGTTAATAAATTTTTAATGGTTCTATTAAAAGAAATTATCGTGTTATTGGTCCGGTATTGATTTTTAATATTAATTGGGTAAACCAATAACCCATTAAGACAAGTAATTTACTACTTTTACTTGTACATAAATATTATATATTAATCTCAATACCTTATTAGTTACTACTTACTACTACTATTTTTTTATCCTTTAACTTTCAATTCACACTTCACATTGACTTTGAGTTCACAACTTCATATTATACAAAACGTCAAAATCTAAAGTAAAAACCTTAATCCTCTTAATTTCTCTTTGTATTACACTTATATAGTTCTTTTCATATTTGTTATTATTGTTTCTATTTTAGAAGCATTTGTAAAGTTACATTATTGTATTGTCGCGTCAAATTTATTAGAGAAGTCATACATTTATTTATAAGTATTTTCTAATTGGTCAAATTGAAAACCACATAGTTAGGACCAAAATCAATAAATCGAAAATTGATAAAAAAATATCTTATTAATTTAGGTATTGATTTAACGTATTTAAAAATTAAAAATCAATTAATCGAACCGATAATACATAAATCGAACCGAATCAATCTATGCATTGCCCTACACGGCACCCAGTAATCTCTGTTAAAACTTTATATATATAACGAATTGATCATATATTAAAATTGTCACCCATGAATCAAAATCCTTAATGGTGCGTCAGGTAAAAGATTGACTCCACCACATTGGTGTCGATGATTTGAAACCCATTGTCAACCCTATTTTTTGGCTTTTTTTTTTCATTAATGTGCGCAAGGCTTCATTTTTTTCCCCTTTTAGTTCTTCCTTATTTGCTATTATTATTTATTAATCCAATTGACTATTTTTTGCATTTTTAATTAATTCTTAATTTCTTAAAACATTTTCTCTTTCACTAAGTATTTATCCCTTGATATTAGTATTGCACTTGTATTCCATATTAATTATTAATGAGTACTAAATTTTGATTATCGAATAGATATTAATAAAAATATATTTTAAATAAAGTTTAAAAAACGATAGATATTATTATGTAAGAGTTTTTTTTTAATTTAAAGGTTCTTTTGATCTTTTACGTCATGCTAAGTGGGTTGAAGTTATAACTTTTTTTATATTTTCTCTCAACTATATATCTTAAGTGAAGACGACTAGGTTGAAGCTATAATTTTTTATATTTTCTCTCAACTATATATCTGCAATAACACATTGAGGCAATGAAATATGAATCTAATAAAGTAATGATTAGATGATATATTCAAGTTTGAACTTTTAAGGTGGAGAATCTCTAATTTTCTCAAAATTTTAGAGAATACGATCTCTTATTACTACTAAAAATATTTAAACTACTCAGGTATCTTTAATATTAGAATAAAAAATTACTAAATATGCATATTTGATCAAGTTAATTATAAATATCGGAAAATAGAAGGAACCGACCCGTTTAGCCTATTTAAACACGTGGTACCCACAATCTCCGAATTCTAGATCTATCTCTGCAAGGGTATATCTGTTCTAAATCGCAGAAGATATAATAGTAGCATATTAAAATCAGTTCAAGTAACAACTTCTCTAAGTTGTTTGATATAATTTGAACACTACATTGTTTGATAACTTCCTACAATAATCTCATGAACATAAATCAATACTATGTTCATTTACAAGTTCAACATAGCACTGCATCAACTATATTTATGGCACAAAACGTTCTTAGTGAAAGCTTCAATGTTAATTTCAGAAGATCCTCCATTTGCAGTGGAACATTGACAGATTTTCTGTATTTCTTTCGCTCTTCGCCGCGTTTCCATCACTTCCTCATTTCCAGAATCCATAAACCATTTCAACAGGGTAGAAATCTCTTCCTTCGATATCGAACATTGGTCATGTTTTTTCACCCTGTAACCAATTTTCCAATCTTGAACAATTTGCTTACTGTTAGTTTTTTGATCCCAAAAAATAGGAAGAGTCAGCATCGGAAGGCCTGAGAATGCAGCTTCTTTAGTCGAATTCCATCCACAATGTGACCAAAATCCACCAATGGAAGGATGTGACAACACCTTCAATTGGTCACACCAGGGCACAACAATCCCTACACTACATCCATTTTTCTGAAATCGAACAGTTTCATCCCGTGCCACCCAAAAGAAACGAACACCACTATCGTGCACACCAGCTACGATCTCATCAAGTTCATCACGCGAGACAGATAGAAAGCTCCCTTGTGAAATGTACAAAACAGAACCATTTGGTTGAGCATTTAACCACTTAATGTACTCTGGTTCATCGATTGAAGTAGTTGAGGAGGGGTTTTTTTCGCTAGTAAAGTAAGGTATTGCTGGACCAATTGGGTAGACAGGGATGGGGAATATTTGCTTCAGAACATCGATAACAATAGATTCGAGCTCGTAGATTGAAGTGAACAAAAGATATTGTGCTTTAGAAACTGTAGAGAAGATCTCCATAACAACATCCAATAATTCTTGCCCCTTTCCATAAAATGGTGTAGGAAGATCTAAAATGCGAATAGACGGAATTCCAGGAATATAGTCAACTTGTTCGTGCATTTTTCCTGTCATGAATAATCATGTAAAAGTGAAAACAGGTAAGTAAATAGAAATTGCTAATCAATAGCTTGCTCGCGGAGAACACATTGTAGTCGTTGCTAAAGAACTAGTTGTGTAGTGTTAGCTACTAGCTAAGGTAGTGGTTGTGAGTTCGGCTAAACCCATTAGCTTTCGTTCATGTTCAATATTTGTATTAAAATGTTAGTCCAATCGCAACAATATTTGCATATATAACTTAAATCTTCGAAGAATATTCAAATAATGAAAATGCAATACCTGACAAATTGGCTCTAAGATGCCCATTCTGAGCAAGAAGATCCATGTGATAACCAATGGAGAACACAGTCGCCGACATAGTAAAAAAAGAAGCCACCGGAATATTCCTCCGATTTCCCAATCTGATGACCCAACTTAAATACGTATCGTACACTATAACAATCGGTTTCATCGTCAGTGCATCAATTAATTTCTCAACAGGACCTTCCATATTAGTTAAAGTAGCTTTGAAAAATGCAGTAAAATCATTAGCCCGGTCAAATTCCGAAGGAATGACGTTAGGGATCGTGGCGTATTTTATGTTTTCTGGTAAATTTTCTGAACTGATTAAGCTATACCACTCTTCAGTGACAATGAAAGTGATAAATATGTTGGGATATTTAGTGACTATGATTTTACAGAAATTCATCATAGGATTTATATGGCCTCTTCCTGGATAAGGCATTGCTACAATATGGCAATTGATTTGTGAAGGAAGTTCCATATTTTTTGGTTATGAAATTAGGTTTTTGAATAAAATGGTGAGTTTGCTTGGGTTTGTGCATTTGACTTTATTACAGAACAGTGTTGATGATAAGTGGACAGGAAAAAAAAGTGGGAGTGATAATGTAATTTTGGTCACGCTATTTATCAGAAATTACTTTACAATAATTAAACGCCATTTTAATTTATTTATTTTTGTACATTATTGTTTGTACCATGTTGTTTTCACCTAACGTGTAAGAAGTATTTAAAAAATGAGTTTAATTTGTAAAAAAACAAAGGTTTTTCCAATTGCTAATTAATCAATGAAAAATTTATATTATATAACATAAATCTTTTATCGAACCAGTTTATTGAAAAAAATGCATGATAAAAAACTATTCTTATTAAAACACCGGGAAGCTTTTTAAGTTTTTCATATGAAAATACCATTATTATTTTTTCACCATTCAATTAAAGCCATTGAATTTTCTTACTTCATAACTAAAGTGTATAGTCCAATTCATCTATGAAATCAACCTCAATCAAAAGCAGAGTCAAAATTTAAAGGTAGTGTATTTTGAATCTAATCTTTTTGAGTTATACTATTCTTATTTAATTATAAACATTCAATGAATTTTTAAAAACATGTTTGAACTAAAGTTATTGAGTTCAACTGAATTCATAGCCAACACGTTCCCCACCATAATTGACCTCAACTTCGTAGAGGCAAAACCAAATTTATTAATTCATAGATTATAGATTCTAGATTATGTGCATTCTTGATAGATTATTTTTATATATTAAATAATTTTTGAAAATAGAAATACAGAATTAAAATTAAAATTACTAAATTCCATTTTATCTTTCTTCAAATGCAGTATTGTGGATCTGCTGGTCTTCAATTTCTTATTGGGCTTCTGATAACTAGCCCATGTGACTCAAATTGGGCTAAAGACCTAGAAAAGTTTGTGGGCCTGTAATGTTGGCTTGAGTGTTAATTAATTGTTAAATGTCTCATAAAATTAGATTGATTTAGGTTAAATATGTAATATAGATTGATTCATGCGAAGTCTTGTCAAAATATTTTAATTTTAACCCTAAACCCTGAATCCTAAACCAACAAATTATAAGAAGAAAAAGTAAAGAAATTAAAATTTGGTAAGGTTGGGCGGGTAAAGTGCAAAAATATCTAATTTAGAATCATCACTTGATTAATATTTGTTGTATAAATTTTTTTACAAGTTTATCCGCTTTGGGAATACTTTCAATCATATGCGAGGTTGAAAATTTATGTCTCGAGTGCATGTAAATTGGCTTAAATCTCATGCATGTGTGACTGGATTTATTTTTCCAAACAAGTTTTTTGACTCTTTAAATTTCGAACAATTCAATATACAAATCTACTTTAAATAAACTTAAATTAGAAATATAAATTTCATATATCATAAAAGAAAAAACTTAAACCATCAATATGTTAAATTAAAGACAAATCTAACAAATTATAATTAACTTAAGTTTCAAGAGTGTGTGTCTGAAATCTTTTGTCAACAAAATAATAGTTTTATTTTCCAATTTCAACACTAAATCTATTCTAAATAGGACCAAATTTGAAACATTTTAATCCACATAAATTCAACTTAAGTCATCCCTACCAGCTACCTGGTTAGATTATATTATATGCCGCTTGATAAATTAGACATTTTAAATACTTTTTTCGAACTTAACTTTATTAATTAGTGATTCGACATCCATGCATGCCATCTCATAATATCCATTTAATCATTCATTAGATTGATTAGAACTATACAAGACCTTAGCATATGGTGATGATATTCAATCAAACTGATTTAAATAAATAAATTAATTAAATCAAAGTGATTTTGGACTATATTATAATAATATATAACTAAAGAGAGAAAGCACCGACCAAATTCCATGAAATTATTTGACCTTACTTAACTCTTACTCCACAAATTTCACATGCTATAGGGATCTAGGCCTGAGCACATACATAAAATTAAATAATAATTGCTATATGCTATCCTCTTCATCTTTTTTTTAATCTGACCTTCGATATCCACATTCAAATTCAACTAGTTTGAATTCACGCATCTTTATCTCTTTATTATATTCTTTCTTCCCTGTTTGAAATTTGAGAGTTTTTTACTCAAAGTTAGAGTTTAAAGAAGACCTTTTTCACGTATCAAAAGTATCCTTAGAACTTGTGGTTTAAAAATGTCACGATAAAAGTACAAAGTTTCCAAATATAGAATCGTGCACATCGTTCTAATTTTCAGAAAAGCTTAAAATAAAAGAGTGCCATATAAAATGAAACAGACAAGCCCGTCCAAATGCTAGCATTTCATTACTTAACAAGTACTTCAAAACATCTAATACCACTAGCTACATTAACAAGATAACCAAATTAAGTAATTAAACCTAATTTAGTTTTATGTCCAGAGAGACTCTCTCTTTACAGGATCTTGCATTATAGAACTGCTAGAGGAAGCAAAGCTGAGATATTGCTGAAGATTATTATTGAAGTTATTATTATTATTACTTATTCCATATGGTGATTTATCTAATTCTTGTTCCATTAAAGTTGTTGGTAAACTGCAGGGAACAGGTTCTTGTTGCATTTGGATGCATAATATTTCTGCTTGAGCTACAGCCAACTGCATTTGTAACTGAGAAACTTGATTCTGTAGAAATGAAATGGCACCTACACATCCATAAACAGGATCTCTTACTCTTGCATTTGCTTCATAAACCAAACTGCTTACTGCATCTGCTCTCTGCTGTATTGGAAGTTCCTGAAAATATACAAATGTAAACCAAGAAAAAAATAAAATCATATAATTGTACGTTTCATATATATGGCTAGCGGCAGAGAGTCAGGATTTTCATTGAAATATAAAAAAAGTAAACAACCAAAACATGAAATAATTTTGACTGAAAATAAATTGTAATTTTTTGATGAAGGGGTTCAGTTCCCAAAATTATCTAGCTCCACCTCTTTTAATATAACATGATGAAACGACTCATTCAACATTTAACTTTTGGTCATTTCAAGTTCATCTTTGGTTTTATGCATTCAGTATTTGAAACCTGCTGACCAATAAAATCCAGATTCGCGCTCTGTAAGGCCAACAACAAAAGAGGGAAGCACTTTGTACCAGGAGTTTTGTTATTCAATCTATGGACTTGAACCCTAGACCTAGCTCGGGTTAAAGACGGATGAGATCAAAGTTTTTCTTCTTTCTACTAGAACCACCAATAAATGATTGGTGCGGATTTTGGCATGACCCCAACCCGTATATATTTTCTCAAAAATATAAAAATATGCCTACTAAACTTCTAAGAGTTAGAATTTTTCTAACTACTCCAACAATATTTTTGAATAAATTCTAAAGTTTCATTTTTTTTTTTTACAAAAAGGATACATACTCAAAATTAAGGGTTTCTTCATATATTGTTGTTCTTTTGGGTTGGTGTTTTAATTTTTTTATAAATTTTCCCAGGTCGTCTGGGGTGTTATAAATCAAGAAGAAAGTTACAAGAGGACTTGATCTTAGCCTCCGATTACAACACAAGAATAAGCACGACTTTATCCTTCAAAAAAGAGGGGAGGTGAAGCTAGAAAAATAGACATTCCACCCCTCGCAAAACTAGGGAAGGTTAGTGTTTTACATAAGAAGGATTTATAAGGGGTTATTAGAAGAAAGAGAAGTACCTGCAACATCTTGCTAATATTGCTAGCACCAAACACCTTGTGAACAATGGCAAACTTGTGGGGATCATCAGGAGGGAAGTAAGGGGCAAAGATGCAGTCTTTGGCGCACCGACGCCTTAGCAATTTGCAAGAAGCACAAGGAGAACTTCCTGTTCCCATTTTTGTGCCAGAAAGATAACTTCAACAAAGAGAATGAGAATTAAGGAAGAGAGAGATATTGTAGTAGCTAGCTCAGGACAAAGTGTAGTTTGGAAGAGAATGAGCTGGGAACCTATTTATAACACTTTACAAAGAGTTACTGTGGTATAGAATTCATTGACAAATAAAATATCATGTATAACTTGGACAGAGTTATTTGATACTTGTGCCAGTGAGAGGTAGCACTCATGATATTGCCTGGGGCGGAGACAACTTGTAGTTAGGGCTTCATCTGAACTCCCTTTCGGTGGGATTATACTATTCATACATAATAAAAAATAAAAAATTGTGGGTATATAGTAGATGTTGAACCCTCTTTGGTTTGGTTAATTCGTGTATTTACTTTTTCAGATTTTGAAGTCCCTAGTAAAAATCATCCTTCGCCACTCCATGTTGCTTCCTGCTGATGGTAGCTAGGTATTCCGTGGAATCAATAGAGGTACGCGAAAGCTCATAAAAAAAAGTTTAGAGTTATACAACAACTTCGAGAGTTAATATATACAGTAATAATCGAGTTCACTGTCAAATTTTTATAGTTATTTAGAAATTTTTTAAACAACAAAAATACCCTTGTTCATGTACCCATAATCTTCCTTTGAATGTATGTAGACTGATCCGAACATCACAATTATTAGAAAAAAAGATTGTGGACACTTCCAATCCGAAATATTAATCATGTAAAAATGATATTATAAAGCTGGATCTTCAAGGACTTAGAAAAGCAAAACTCAATACAAAAATATTTTGAGCTTCATTAATATATTACTCTTTGAGATATAGTTAGTTTAATTAAGTAGAATAAAAAAACTAGGATAAAGAATTAATGGTGACACCGCCAAGAAGCGTTAAAGGTTGGCAACTAATAATTCAGTTTGATGAATTTTCACGTTATTGTTTGACTAATATATATTAGAGATCTATACTTATAGCTAGCTAATAAATACTAATAAAAATTAGCAAATGAAATATTTAATTTTTAAAGAATAGACTATAGAGTATAGTATATGAGTAGTAGTTAAGACAAGGGGCAATAAATTCATGGGAGAACAACTAGGGTTAGGGCTTAGCAAAATAGTGAGTAACGATGCAAAAACCCTAGCCCCGAGCAAGACCAAAAGATGAGCTCGACGTGAATGTTTGTTGGCGGACATTCACATGGAAACATCTATTTTTTTTGTTATATGTTTTTCTTATAAACCGCCATACAAATTACCTTGTGTGACCCTTGATCAAAATATATGAATTTTTAGGGTGATGATGATACATTTTTTAGGAAAATTAATTATAAGATAATTTATTAATATATATATATATTTTTAAATCTTCTATAGCTAGATATTGTGTTGGAAAACTCATCAAAGAGATGGGGTATTTTTGGAAAACAAAATAATTAATAGGTTTTTGGACTTTAAATTTTTTATTTATTTCAAATAATTGAAAAAGTGGTAAAAATTCATTTATTTTGAACCGGAAGGAGTATTATTTGTTATAAGTTTTACTATTATTACATATATACACAAGCTACTAATTGATGAAATTCGCTAACTTGTAATATCTTCTTGATTTGTTTATATATTTGATAAATATCGAAAGTGTTTATACGCATTAAAATTATGGGCAAATTACAGAAATCACACACTTTTAAGGTAAAATTACAATCTATCCCTTAAAAGTTTATAATTACATAAATCCCTCAAACGGATACAATAATATAAGCGCTGATACATTAATCTGATGCGCGAGATACATTAATCGTTAAGTAAGATACATTACATTTTATACATAATACACTAATCTGATGTACATTTTATAAATTATACACTAATCTGATGCGCGAAAATGAGGGATTTTGGAGATTTGTAAAACTTATAGGGAATAATGGTAATAAGTAAACTAAAAGGTGGGATTTCTATAATTTTTCCTAAAATTAATTGTAGGTCATAAGTTGGTCACTAATATAAGATCTTACGGCTAATTATCTACATATTTTTGTTTGATTTAACCTTTTGCGGTTTATCACTATTATCTTTTGTATTCTACTTTCGTTATTCGGTCCTTTCTTTTTTATTAATCTAAAAATACTTTTAAAATTTTATATTTGTAAAGAGCTCTATGGACATTTTTGTCATTTAACCAAAAAATTACTTATCAATATTATTTTACCAAACAGACTAATGGCACACTTAATATTAATTTCAACAATTCTATCTAAACATTTGACTGTTTATTAATAAAATCAATTTCAGTATCTAAAAATATTTTTCTAACACTTGATACTTATCAGCTAATCTAAATGGTATCTATTTATTAGGTCACTTGAATAGCAAATTACATGAACCCTGCAATATATAGTTGGTTAATGACCTGTTCGCATCGGTAAAAAACATTATATACATATAATATGTATATGCTTAATCAATAAAATAAGGAGAAAAATAAAAAATAAAAGACGAATTGATGTTACCATAAAACATGAGTCATTGTAGGCAAAAGAAGCTTAAGTAAGAGAATTACTATTGCATTGAAAATTGAAAATTTTAATTATATATTGACGCAAATCAAGTGGGGAAACCTTTTTATTTTTAATTTTTCCACATTTATTGACAATTTAAGGTTTAATTTGTGCCAATTGACTTGTACTCCTGCAGACGAACATTATTTTAGTTGACATTAATTAGCGACTCTTATTAAAAGGAAATTGTTTAGGCTGTAAACCATGTGTTTAAGCTGTTTAATCTATAAAATACGACGTGCTTAACACAGGTTCCAAGTTTAATAATCACTCTATAATCACATACACGTCCACCAATTAATTTCTACTCATATACACTAATGGCTCACCTCTTCATGTACAATATGTTATTTTTGGGCATAATTAGTAGAACTGTTAAATTGAGCTAAACCAAACTTGAAAGAGTGTTTATGGGTGCTCTTATTTTCTTCTTTAAACACATAGGTTTATATTAAATCATGTTAAGTTACTAAAGTTAAAGTAACAATCCAATGAAGTAAGAACGCATATCAATTGCTTCATTATACTTAAAATAGATGTTCATTTTTATTTATCCAGTTAAAAACAAAAAGATAAATTACCATTTAATACCTATTTTACACTTCTTATTAAGTATACTATTTTTTAGATGAATAAGTAGGGTGATATATAGTAAAATTATCATTTTATTTATTGCTTCTTGAGGGGTATGTTAAGTCAAATATGAATGGAGATGGCAATCATTAAGCACTAATGGTTTATGTGCAAACAAACACATTGTCTATTGATTTGGTGCAAATACCAATACAAATAAGTTTAAGGAGAAAACTTACCCACATCATAGTTATTTACATTTTGAACTAATAAATGTGTTTGAATATAGGCTTCTGTCATTTAAACGTAGTTAGTTAGTTAATTTCTCAATTTGTTAAACTTTTCATTCAATCACTTAATCATACTAGTAATTTGAATTAATTTGATGAGGACATATTACGTATTTACCCTTTTTCAAGGACAAGAATGGGATAGTTTAGAAACTTTTTGGCAGAATAATTAATTATGCATTACCTTCCAATTTAGCACCTTCTATTACACATATTCCAAGAGTTCTAAAAGTTGGATATTTCCTTCAGTTTTACTCCTCCACCGTAGCCGATGAATATCTCTCTACTTCTACCCTCAAGACAACTGAATAATCCAATATTTGTAGCAGCAAATTCTAATATTTTCCATAACATCCCCCCATAAAATATAAATTGGAAAAAAATAATGAAAAGTTCTTTAAGTTTACGATATGAATTTTGTCTAACATTTTATGAAAAAAAGTTGCAATTTATAGTACTTTCCGTATAGTTTTTGAATATCTAAAAATTTTATTTTAAAATATCAAATAAATGTAATCTAATTTAGATTTGAAAATTAGTCAAATTAACTCTCGAAAAGCGCAACATGACAATTAAAAAGAAACGGCGAGAGTAATTTGTCATTTTAGAAATGTAAAACAAAGTTCATTATTTTCTCTCATTTTATTCTTAGTACTACTTAAGACAAGTAGATAGAGTAAATATTTAATGAAAGAGATTAACCTTTAAGACAAGGTATAATAGAAGGGAAAATACTCCTTAATACTTAATATTATTTTTTTGAGGAATATGTAAAAGAGAAATACCAACGGAGACATACGATAGAATACAGTGGTAACATGCACAAAATGAAGTAATTTAAGCAGTTACAGCTTACACATCTGATTCACCATTAATTAAGTTGGGATGAAAATGAAAAGATTCTTCAGCAGTATGGCTAAGCTAGACATATAATTAAAAAAATATTCATCAACTTATTAGAGCAAATGTATCACGAGGTTTCTGAAATGATACACCATAAACAATAAGAGTTGAAGAACCCCAAGCTTCGATTCTCACTCTTTAGCATTTAATGCTTTCCACATGATTCCAAACTTTTTATCTTCTATTCCGAGGAAAACAGCTCTTTTTCCCAGCTACTAAAACTCTATTGAATTATATTATAATTATCATATCCAATTTTCTATGTTCAACTAGTCTAAATGACCAAATCACTTTTCCTTCTAAGACAAAAATATAAGTTATGGGTCCCCCACCTAACCTCATAAAATACAAAAAAAAAATCTTCTGTTTCAGTTTCCAATTTAGAATTTTTCAAACCAGTAACTTCTTATAGCTAGGAAGAAGAGACGTGGTCGACAGGATGAGAACCTTGTAAATATTGTTTATTGGTTTTATGGAATAATTAATTTTATAAGGTGATGAATAAAATAAGAGTGAAAAACAGACATCTTCAGTACCGTCTTAGAGAAAATAAAAAACATGCGAGCTTCAATGCATCCATTAATTGCACTTGGTGATATGGAAGATTCGATTATTGGGAAAATGGATGTTTTCTTATTTATTTAAATTTAAAAATATCTTCTTTTTTCTTTTCTTTTGTTCAATCTCTAAAGTGGTGGAAATTCAAGGCTTCGGGTTTTGTTGAACACTAAAATATTGAAAAGAAAACAAAAGGTGGCAATTTTTTTTGTGAAAATCAATTCCCTGAAATCCTAAAATCTTCCATGAGGTTTATCGAAAGAGAGTACGTCAGAGCCTGAAATCATTCACAATCGATAGAGGATTCATCACACCATTCTCTCGGATTTAGAATTTGAACTTTATCAATTCAAATTCGATATTCTATCATAGTCAATGACTTACTATATTTGAATCTATTATTTGTATTGAATAGTCCCAATTTATGTGATAATATTTTATTAAACGAGTAAAATAATATTTATAGTCTAACATAAATTATAACTATTTGTGCGGTGATAAGTCATATCATTAAGGATAAATTAAGCATTTTAAAATTAAATTTGTTATCAAATATAGAAAATACACAAATCGGGAAGGAAGTAGCAATTTAGTGAGAGTTTTAACGCATACAAGATTTACGCTAAGCAACTGTGTTCGATAAACCTGTTATCTATGTAATACCGTATATCCTATATCCGCCCCTAATTCTTCATATTCAAAATCGTGCATGATATTTTCATTTCACATGGATTCTTAAGTGATACAATTAAAGAAAGAAGATTTTTTTTCCCTTATGTCCTCGTTCATTGGATTTCTTAAAAGTTATACAAATTCCTACTTCTTTCGTCCATTTTTAATTGTCATAGTTTTTTTTAGAGTCAAACAATAAGAACTTTGACCAACATTTTACGATATATTTTTTCATCATATTGATATGCAAAAAATTGCAATTTATAATACTTTTTGTATAGTTTTTGAATATCTAATTTTTTTGTTTAATATATCAAATTAATGTAATCTAATTTAACTTTAAAGATTAGTCAAATTGACTTTCGAAAAGTGCAACATGAAAATTAAAAGTAGTAATTGTTATAGTCAAAATTTCTTACTAATCCAACTCTTTGATTTTAACTAGTAAGTTACACCTATCCAATTTGGTGAAGGTCTGAAAATTGACAAAACACTCAACTGGATAGGCACGTGATTGCATGGAGAGGGGCTGAAGCTAATATCTTGCTGCAAATGTACTCTTTGTTTGTTGCTTAGACTTAATTACAGATTCCCTAAGAAACATATTTTATTGAAGGCTTATCACCAGCATGCTAGGTTCCTATTGCAGGACCAAGGTCGAGAAGAGACAAGGCAAGCAGTCGACCTTGTCTCATTATCAGTAATTTAAAATGCCAAAAATTGCTTATTATGGTGCAAAAATAAATTTTGAAGAGTTTTCAATTGATGGAACAAATTCTCTTCAATTAGACAAGAAAGAAAAGAGTCAATAGATGAAACAAGAGGTTCGTTCTTACCACAGCACAATATTTTTTTATAAGACCATATTTCTTATATAAGTTTTAAACATATCATAGCAATGATATCGTGGTATATTAATCAAAGTAATTACCTTCCAAGATACTAACCAAAAGAAGGGAAGTTGATCTTTGATCATATTGGTGACTCCATAATAGTAATACTTCAGAGAAAAATCATTCCTGCACTATCAACTGTAATCAAATGACGAAATTAAATAAGATCTTTTTTACTTAGCATAATGACCTACCAAAATATTTTGCGTGTTTCCATCAGTTATTCCCCTCAGTTTCAGATGTCGGTATTCATCCAATTGGCGTCTGTGTCGTCTTTTGATTCCATCTCTAAACAGAGTGCTTCCTGAACTTTTAACTTCCACAGGAATGTAGGATTCTTGTGAGTTCTGCTGAATATTTTTGTTCTTGAAGTACGTTACTGCCTGCGCCTGAACTATTGTACCACAAGAAAGCTTTAGCAGTAATGAACAGATAACAATTAGCTTTCCCTTCACCACCCTTCTAGTTACATATGATTTAATAGAAGACTTTGATGTCATTCCACCAAATTCATTTCACTTTCATGTTAGGAACATATAACGGCAAAGCATTAACTATGAAACAAAGGAGGGATTTAATGAAATACTTGAACATACCAGATTTTGAAGACGCTGAGATCACAGCAACGTCTTTAAGCTTCTTAATTTTTTCAATTACGAAATAATTTTCAGGGTCATCTACGATGTTCATGTCTAAACATAAGAGCGCCTTTTCACATGCCTGAAAAGTACAAGTCAGAGGCAGATATTGGGATACACTTACTATAAGCAGTAGGACGTTGTAACTTCACAATATTTATGAAGCCATAAGGTACCAGGCTCAAAATAAATGAACAAAATAGATAGCATCAAGTGAAATACATATGCCCTTAGTGTCGGTAAGATGTTAAACATGCAATAGTTGCACAGCTAGATTGATCTAATTCCTAGCATAAGTTCACTACACATAAGCCCATGACAAACTGTCCATACTGTATTTCTGAAGTAGACAAAGGAGGACTCATTGCTGAGGTAGAGGAGGCTAATTAGAACGAGACGTTTTCAGCAGTGAGTCTAATTCCTAATTCAGAATGCAAAAGAACCGTAAATCTACATCTAACAAATTTCCAACAAGAGGCATAAAGATAACAAAGTTTAGTGATTTTCACAATAGCATCTGAGTGTCAGATCAAATTATTCAGGTAAACTAACAGAGATAGAACCTACAAACACATCCAAAAGGGGAACACAATATGACAGGATAAGAACCTTCAAGCTACGATCACAGAAGTATAGAAACGTAACAGTAGAAGCAGTAGCATTTAGCATTAACTCTGACCTGACCATAAATTTTCAATGGACAGCATATACTAAGAATTTTGTTCCTTGCTCATTTGCACATGTAAAATGCTTACAAGTGCCCAAAATTTTGTCAGAAATTTACCTTCTTTGCAATGGAACAAAAGCCACTTTCAAGTGAATGCTCAGCAAAAGTGAGCCACTCGCTATATGAAACAAGAAGCCTCTGATCACTGATAGCTTTCTGCTCTCTCATAAGCAATGCCTCATATCTCAACGCCAAGCAACTCTGTGAATACCCAATTGTTAAAAATCACGTGTTTGGAACCGAAAATAAAAAGGCAAAACCAGAATTTCTATAATAGAAGAATAAAATCATCATCAGTTGTGGTTTCTTAAAGCTTTCACAACATAGGATATGCCTACACTTTGGATCTCCCAAAAAGTTCGACACACTTTAACTCTGATAAATTTTGTATGCAGCTTTCACAAATTTCAAAAAGATAATTTAAAGCATGATGTGATGTTTAAAATCAGATGAATTCTCGACAACTACATCGACATTCTGTTGAAGACTACAGCTAACTCTTAACCTCATGCTCTGTCAAATTGTTTCACATATAAGAAAAGAACGAGGTGTATCTGAAGTAATATACCATGAAAGCTATCCAATCATTACACTTATTGGATAGAGTATAGACAGGTTCTCGTGTTCCTAAATATCACTTCTATTGATTACTTCATTTTCACAAACTTTAACCGAAAAGAGTTTTTGTATATACATAAGGAAGGATATATTTCCTTTACAGATACCAATTTCTCTGCCACACAGCAGTCATTATTTACATCTTTTGCTACTCACATTACCACCTGCCACCACCGCCACTTGTACAGAAATATAAGTTATCTGTGTCTACTATTAATACTTATTGAAATGCATTCCAACACTAAAACTAAAGTAAAGAAATAACTTCCTTAGCAAAACAATATTAGCATGAGATTTATCTTTTGAAGATAATACAATTACCGAACACAACAGGCTACAAAATTTCAAGCAGCGCTTCAACTTATCACAAATTCCACCAAAATACATGGTTTAATACAGCAGACACTCTTCCACTGTATGCATTTTTTCAGTGTCTTCAACATCATCCTACTGAAAACTACTGTTCTTTTTGTCATCAAAAAAAAAAAAACTACTGTTCTTTCCGATTAACTCTATCTTCTACTAACTATGTGTTTCCAAATGACTAAGTCAAAGTGAAATGTACCAATTTGAAATTGATAGAGTCAAAGCTGTATACCTCAGTATCTCCGATGAGAGCAAAAACGCGAACTAGAAAATCTACGATCAGAAGCTTATGCTCTGCAGCTTTTCCAGCGATTTCCTCAATAATTCGGAGAGATTCGTGTCTCATGAACTGTTTCAAAGTACATACCACTCCGTCCAGAGATTTGTAATCGTCCCAAGCTAAAACGGATTCGAGAATTCGAAGAGTTCCTTCGTCCAGTCTGCACAAAATTCATGCTCACAAGTGCATTTTATTGAATCAGAATAAAATTTTTGATTAATCGAAAACAAACCTACGGCTCTCGACTTGGAATCTGAATAGGGAGATTTGCTGCGAAACTGTAGTTGACATCTTCACGAGAAGGAAATGAGGAGCTGCAGATTTCAAACTGCCCTAATTTATAGTCTGTTCGAATTTTGTATTTTCCGCGTTCCCTTTTTAATTTTATTTTGGGTTAATTTCAAAGAGCTCCTTCTTGTTACATAAACTACACTTTCCTCCCTGTGATGTTGATGACGTTCAAAGATCGTTACAAGAAACTGGACTTAGCGACGAGAACTAAATCATTAAATTTCATGCTAATTTTATTTAACATGAGGGATGCTTACTTTAATATAATCAGTAACATTATGATTATGAATGAGTCGTCAAAGTGTTGGTCTAACAAAGTAAATTAATATTAATATTTTTTTGAACTTTGTATTGAAATTACAAGCCATCAAAAATGATGTAGATGGATGAATTACAGTGAAATTGAAATGGTAAAAACAATTTAAGACATGACATAAAAGTTGATTTCTGACTTTAAGAAAAACAACTCTAATAGAACAGTTATGACCCACAGAGTTGCCGAGTCAAAGGGATTTTCCCAATAGGGGTCTTAGGTTGGTAGAGCCCGTCACAGGTGACTTGCCTTGGTATGTTTACCTCTCCTTGTGTGATTTTGCGGGTTCCCTTGTCATAAAAAAGAATAGCTCAAGAGAAGGAAGGAAGTAGTGGTCGATGGCAAAAAGCTACCAAACTTGACTTGTAAGGGATCAAAGTAGCGCGCGTTGTCGAAAATAGTCCCAACAGCTTTCCAGTTGCAACATGGAAAAATCCAGAGTTATAGTCACCAAGTTGAATCACCACGATCTCATCGGTAACAATTATGGTGTACACATTATCATCTAGATCTAATTGATATGCAATACTCGGAGCTGTCACAGTGAACTCTTTCTTCCATGAATTTAAGTTACTCAGATCATCATCAATGTTATTGTGAGCAACGTATACGTTGATCAAGAGGGAGCAAATAGGACCACAACTTAATGTTACTAAACAAAGCTTTTCTCCCTTTTCTACTACATTTGTTATAGAATATTCAGGAATTTCAATTGGTACCACAATCATATCGAATTCTTCTTTAGTTACATCAAAACAAAGGAGAGTTTTTGTCGTTCTTCTATGACAAGAATGTACCATTGTAGAAGTACAAGTATTTACGTACCAATATAATATCCCCTTCAAATATACCGTTGTAACAACTCTTGAAATATTGTGATGAGGAATTACTTTCAAAGCCCTCCATGAATGGTCAGTTCCAATAGTGAAAATTGAAGGCTTAATCACTTCCGAATTTCCATCAAGAACAACAACCTTGTATTCATATGAAAGTGGGCAAAATCCAAAGCCCACACTAGTAGCCAAATCAATATTCCCTACACCTGTTATATAAATACCAGTAGAATTAAAACAGAATCAAGAAAAGGTTGGAAATACTATACAAACAAGACACAAAGTAGTATTAGTATTTATAGAGCAAGTATCATGCCATTCCGAAGAGACACATTATTTCACAATGAAACACTAAGAGAAATACCTAGATATGTATTCAGTGCAGTTATGAGGTATTCTTTAGTGACAGGATTGAAGACATGGAAACGAGTTTTATCAAAAACAGACGAAACCATTCACAGAATTGGCCCATATCATGTTCATCCAAGGATTAAAGTTCCGGCCTAATAGTATATCTTTTGATGTGCACAAGTGTTTAGTCTTCCAATCTTCAGATTGATGATCATTTGGATTATAACTAGTGTGCCATTCCAAGGAAGAAATTTTAACTGAACGATTTTCATTTCCGTCAAAAGCAACAATAACTGCTTCCAATTGAGAGAAGATGAGGATTTTATTCTCTGTTCAATATGTAAGTAGGCAAAGCTCCCAGTATGTATAATCGAACACCACTGCATACATACCATCTTTAACTTTTCAGCCAAATCATGGCCAGGTACTCTTCGTAATATCTCAATAACAATTTCTTTGGGTACAAAAATGACATCTTGTTTTTTATTTTCCATGATTCTGTTCGAGATTTTCTTCCTATGGTGCCTACTAATCCAGAAGAAAAAGGTCATTGATTATTTAAATAATTGACAATTGGTTAACTAAACAACGATAACAACGGACTGAGTGAAATCTCACAAGTGAGGTCTGGTGAGGGTAGAGTATTCAAGTGCAGCAATAACGATAAATTAAGAACAATTGTTTGCGGTCCTTTTACACTTGCTAATAACAGAAGAATCCAAAGACAGATCTCATTTCAATAAATTGCAGTAATGAAAAAAGATTGCAACCACTTTTATTCCTACTTTGGTGGAAGTGTATAGTTTGATGTGATCTTAGCAAAGCAAAAGACTAGGTCTTCCTTTAGAATGTGTCAACTAGGGAAAAACAAAATAAAATAAACAATAAGGCCTAAGGGAGTTCTAATAAACGAAAATTTAAAAAGTTTCATGTATTGCAGAAAGACTAAATAAATTGCCCCATCACCCAATTCAAGAGCATTATCAGATCTTACGATCTTTATCTTAGCTCCAAATTGTCTCTCAACAAGAACCAAATAGTCTTTCAGGGTGGAAAAAGCATTACTTTTACTAGACAGAAGATAGGTCCAAGTAGCCCTACTATAATCATCATTAATAGTAAGAAAACACTTATATTCATTATGATATAGCTAGAAAAAAAGGAAATCTAGTTTGTCTAACCAAAGCGCAAATATCACAAATGAAATCAAAATGAGACTGAGATGTAGATAAAAGTGATGTTTTTCATTAAATCAAAAGGCATATGACCCAATCTCCTGTGCTATGCTTGTACATCAGATTGACTCCTTACAGAAATGGATAAAGGACTAGAAACTAAAGTACAACTTGAATTTAAATTACTAGACTCGAAATTAGAAGTAAAAGAACTCACTGAAACAAAAGAACACTCTATAGAAGGTTCCAAAAGATGGATTCCATCGTTAGATTTCCCAAGAACTAATGGGGTTTTCACTGAAGGGCACAGAGAATTTTCGAGTGCAACAGAGCTGTTTGCAGAAGTGGTAAACAGAGATCAAGTTTACTCTTAATGAGGGAACAAACAACACATTCTGCAATAAAAGATAAGAATTAGGCAATCTAATAAGTAAATGAGGACATAATGGGATGAGATTGGTAAAGTAAACATGTGATGTGACGCTACTGAATCTAATATCCAAGAACTGGTGTTAGCATGTGCCAGATAGGCCATAGGATTGTGAAAGATGATACCAGCACAATGCACTATATTTGCCTTAATATCAATCCCAGCAGTCCTCATGTTCTCATCTTGTGCAAGTTGAACTAGATGAGCAAAATGTGCAAACTGTTCTGTATGCATATTTGCTACTAGCTGCCTTGCACTAGCCAGTGAACTCCCTTTACCACCAGCCTAGAGTGTAGACCCCTTTGTAAACTAGAAATCAGTTGGGAAACCTATTATCCCGTTGAATTTCCCAATAGAATGTCCTGGTTTCTTGTAGTAAGAGGAAGTGAGTGAAAACTTTCATCCTTTGAGTCAGCTAGCTGACTTCTCTGTCCAGGGAAAGGTTGATGAGTCGCAAGAAAAGATGATGACTCTCTTGGAAAGTAGAGCTTACATTGCTTTCTCTTTACTTCTCATCTTGGATGAGGATAGAATAAGCAAGATTGACATTAAGGGTGTGTTTGGTATGAAGGTTTTCCAATTTTCTCATGTTTGGTTGGGTTAAATGTTTTGAAAAATATTTTCCAAATCAACTCATTTTCCTCAAATTTAAGGAAAATGACTTCCCTTCAAAACTTATGGAAAACATTTTCCAAAACTTTCTTCCAACTTCAAATTACATTTTTTTGTTGAAAAAATCAATTTATTTTGTCCCTACCCTCAAACCTCCCCCCAACCCCCCCCCCCCCCACAAAAAAAAAAAAAAATTTAAAATCTTTT
>NW_006239053.1:1269181-1274363 GCF_000226075.1 Solanum tuberosum
CCCCCAAAAAAAATATTTAAGTTTGTTTTTAAAAAATATTTTCAATTTCAAAAATTATTTTCTACTCTAGTAAAAATAAAAGATATTTCTCAAAAATATTTTTCATTCATAAATTAAACACTAAAAATCTTTTCCGAAAAATATTTTCTAATCACCAACCAAACATGAGAAAATAAGTCAAAAATCAACTTGTTTTCCAGGAAAACATTTTCTAGGAAAACATTTTCCATGGAAAACATTTTCCTTCATACCAAACACACCCTAAGAAGAGGTGTCATCAAGAGGATGTTACTCCAAACCCCTGCATACACATCATTAAAAATTGTATCAACCTTTCATCTTGAATGAACTTGACCATCTTATGTTTCCCTCCACAACTACCATTGCAGTAGCAAACCTCATTTATAAAGAGTGCATCTTCTTAATCCTTGTGAAATACCTAGCTATATCAGAATTACCTTGGACTGAGTCTACCAAATCCACTCCTATACAATGCTATGTAACTAAATTTGATATTTTTTTGTATATCTGGTATATTTCTGCTTGGGCTAGATGCTTCATTAATAGGAGGGAAAAAGGTCTGAAATATATATGAAGTTTGACCGAAATTGTTGTTACGATATCAAACTTTGGGAAGGACCTTCTACCCCGCACTATTTAATAGTGTATTTTAAAGATATATATGTGTCCACGTGGACATAAAAAATATTGCATAATTATAAATAGTAATGTGTCCACGTGGGCACATATATACCTTTAAAATACACTATTAAACAGCTCAGGGCGTAAAAGGTCCTCCATAAAATTTGGTGTCGTAACAACAATTTCGACTAAAATTAAAGTATTTTTCAGACTCTTTTCCCTTAATAGGACCATACTTAACACATATATAAGGCTATTGACTTAGGCCCAAAGAATTGAGGCCCAAGAGATGAATCTTGGGTACACAACGATAACTGTCTTTGTCTGAATCACATCACCATTTTCACTAGATACTGTAAACCAACATGTATAAATACTGAGTCTATGATAAAAATATCTGGAAATGAAAAAAGTGCGAAAATTCAAAAACATAATATAACAACCAAAATTATTTGTATCATGCTACAATCAGAGTACAACATTACCTCTACATCGTAGAGATAAACATTGTTTGACGCTCAGCTTGGAAATTCGTACCTAAAGAGTTGAATCCGCCTCTAAACAACAACAAATTTAGTGAAATTTCATAGGAGGAGGAATAAAGTATACATAAACCTTATTCCTATGACATGGAACAAAAAAAATTATTTCCAAAAGATCGTTAGGATCACCCGTCACCTGTCAACTAAAAGTATCATATTAATAAATGTCCTTGGATGTGATGGTATAAAGGACAATTAGAAATGGGGATAGTTACCAATTTTTACAACTCTAAAATTAAATCCTTCACTAGTTATGATTTTGTATTTTCCATGTTTTTTAAATTTTAGGTAAATTTTAAAGAGATCCTTCTTGTTAAATAAACTACACTTTCGTCCCTGTGATTTATAAAGTTATGCATAAGTCATAACTGCGTCAACTTTATGATCTCCAACCAAACACCTATATTTGGTGTTTTGAGCTCCAATCCACACCAAATTTGATGTGTGAATAGTATTACACCAAATTTGATGTGTGAATAGTATTACACCAAATTTGGTGTAACACTATTCATCACACCAAATAACTTTTTGAATATTATAATATTATTTCATTATACAAACTTTTAATTAAAACATTATATAAAGTTGTATGTTTTAATTAAAATCTCTTATATATTTAATTATTTTTTATGTAATATTTTTATAATATTAATTTTAGATATAAAATTTAACTTTTTTATAAATTAATTTTTCTATAAATGACTTTTTTTTTTAAAAAAAATTATGTTAATTCTACTATAAATTATATAAACTACAATTAACCTTCACAAAAATTAAAAATGCAAACATATAATTTTTTAAACAAATAATACAATGTACTTAAAAATAACCGAAAATAATAAACATTCAACAAAGTAGTAATTGACATACATTAAAATTGAAATATAAAATACATAGTAATTTAAAAAAGTACAACAAAACATAATAATTTTAAAAACTTACAACAATAACTTAATAATCTGATAGATTCTTTCCGGATTCATCAATACTATTAAAATATGAATTGTATGGGGTCGAAAATTGTTGTGGTTGTGGTTGCAACTGTTGAAATTGTTGACTTCTTTTTTCCATTATTCGACTTTGTTCTTGTCGAACAAATTCACGAACATTTGGATCAGCAATACCATCCACATTCATTAATAGCTCATTTTGAACTACGTAATGCATTAATAGAGCATTTATGAAAGTACCGTAGTGATCTTTGTTGAATATTTATGTAGAATTTTAAATAATTTTTTTCAATTATGTAATGTTTATTTAATTGTATTTCATTAATGATTTCACTTTTATTTGTATAATATTTGCTAGCAATTTATATTATTTAAAAAACTATGGTACAAAATAATTTTATATTAAACGATTATAAAAGAAAATAATATGAATTATATATGATGATTGTTTTAGAAAGAAATTGTTTTATGAAATAAGAAAATATAAATGAAATAAGAAATAATAATATAATAATGAAGAGAGAGAAAAAGATTTTTTTTTGGTGTAAAATTTGGTGCAGTGGGTTGAGTTGATTACACCAAATTTGGTGTTTGGGTTGGAGATTCCCCTGTTTGGCATTGCCACTAACAATAACTTATTTTTATAAATATTTTTATTAAACTAACTTTTTAGAAAAGTGCTTTTGAAAAAAATAATTCGTGTTTGGATAATTCATTTAAAAAGTGTTTTTCATAAGTAAATTGAGTTTGACTAAAAAAAATTTAAAAGTACTTTTAAGAGTCAAATTACAAAAAAAAGACAACTATTAATGTACTTCTAATATTAAATTTACTTTATAGAGAGAAATTATAACATTTATTATCAAAAAAAATAATTAATTTTATATTTTTCAAAAATTAAAATTTTACATGTTTAAATTTTCAATCAATATTATAGGAGTACCCTTTTTGGGAGACTGAAATCTTTAATTGTTATTTTATTCTTCTTTTTTCTAATCTTGAAAAAAATATTTTTTTTTACCTTTTTTTCTAATTCTACAAAAATAATATGTAAAATAATATATAATATATAAACGTAAAATAAATTATAAAATTTATTATATAAAATAAAAAATAAATTCTTAAATGAAATTCAACCAAATGAAATATGCAAATTAATTAATAAGAAATATATTGTTAAATATTACATATGAAAAAGATATTTAGTCTTAAATAGTTTTTTGTTTATGCTTTTTTTTTCAAACAAATTTTTTTAGCTTTTTTCTAACAATGAAAAATTGCTTCTGCTTCCATTTAAAAGTAATTTTACTAATTTATAAAACACTTAATTTTTCAATAAAAGTGTTTTTTTTTAATTAAAATGAATGTTTTGGGCCTCCCAACAATATTGTCAAACAAGCTCTAAGTGCGAGTTGATGTCATCCGTATTGAAATCAATTTTTTTTTTTAAAAATTATTATTAATTATTTTCTTATTTGAGTTAATGTTATGGCTTAAACATCCATACAATTTTGCATTACATAAAACATAAAACACAATTAATAAACTTCAGACATATAATTTTAATAGAATTAGAACCGTTACAATACATAATTTTTAATTTTAACATGGACTCTTTTTAGATACTAATGAACTTTCACTGCCTTTTAATTTTTTCTATACGTAAAAAGGTACGTAATAATGTAATATTACACATGAAAGACTAACGAACCACATCAATAGTTAAGTTTCTCCTTCAATGGTTGTTCAACACAATTAAGCACTAAGTTTTCTCTGAAAAGTGATCCCAAAACGTTTTACAGGTATACAATGTTATCTCCGGTATCCAGGTTAGTAAAAACAGAAACAAAAACAAAAAAGATGAAATAGATAGAAAATAAATAATCTGAGTCCATGAAACCCACTGTGTATCCTTAAAAATTTAATCCCAAGATAAAACGGGTTAACTATTAAAGAAGTAGCGGTGTCTCAAACTTCAATAATTTTAGCGAACTCAAAAACGAATTAACTATTAAAGAAGTAGCGATACCTCAAACTTCAATAATTTTAGCAAACTCAAAAACGGATTAACTATTAAAGAAATAGCAGTACCTCAAACTTCAATAATTTTAGCAAACTCAAAAAACAGCAAAAATGGATTAACTATTAAAGAAGTATCGATACCTCAAACTTCAATAATTTGCGACAATGGCGCAAGGGCACCTTCTATTTAGCTCTTTTAGAGCTAATGAAGTGTTTCATAATATAAAGACAACCTTTTTCCTTTCTTCTCCCAATATAGGGATGGTGAGAGTTCATAAGAGCCCGAATTTAGATAGGTGAAAGATCCTTACTTACCATATAACAGGTAGACATAATGAAGTTTAGAATGAAATTCAGACAAAATGAAAAATACATCTGTGATACAGAAATTCGTAGTGTCTTCAAACTAGGGGTGGCAAGGGGACCGGGTCGGCCCGCCCCGGCCCTCGACCGGTCCGAGAACCGGCCCGCCGGACCCGGTCCCGTTTGAGGATGGGGGCTTTCGGGATAGGGGACCGGTACCGGTCCGGTTCACCCGTTGGTCCCGATCGACCCGGCCCGGATGAACCAGCCGATTCGCGGGATCCCCTAACAATTTTTATTTTTTATTTTTTTTTTTAAATTCTATCCGTTGGGCAACGGCTAGTGGGCCCCCCCAACGGATATTTTGGCAGTTTTTTCCCCCAACCAACACCCCCTACCACCCTTACTTTTAATAATTTACTTTAAACCCTCAAGTTATTATAAATACACTTTAACCCACTTTTAATATTATAAATACCCCTCTATCCCTTATTATTTCTTACAAAATTATATATTCTCTCATCTATTTTTTATATTCTTTCAAGTCTCAACTCTCAATCTTAAGTCTCAAATCTCAATATTTTATTTCATTTAAGTCTCATATTATATCATAATACATATATTTCAATTCTAAGTTTTCATATTATATATCATAATATATATATCTAAGTTTTCATATTATATTTGCTATCAAATATTGGAGTTCCAAATTACAAGTTACAA
>NW_006239053.1:1274568-1274927 GCF_000226075.1 Solanum tuberosum
AAAAGATACCGGTAAAGGAAAAGAGAAAGAACCAAGTGGCATTAGTAGATTATTTAATTTTACTAAAAAAAGTAGTAAGGAATAAAATAAGAGTAAATGTGGTGGTACTTCAAGAGTTAGATTTAATACAAATGATTCTACTTATGTTGATGATACTTCTTATGATATTGATTCAAATGCTCAACTCGATCATGAACTTTTACAACAAATTTATGGTGATATTAATCCTTATCTTGATGAAAATTCAGGTGAAGAAGTAGAAGTTGGTTCGGGAGAAGATGAATTAGAAGATACACCTACACCTACTAGTCCGGTGACAAATGCTCCAAATGAAACTACAAATTCAACGGAGCAAAATT
>NW_006239053.1:1275183-1281939 GCF_000226075.1 Solanum tuberosum
TTTTATATGTCATCCCTTTCTATAAATAGCTGGACCACAATACTTGTCATTTTATAACATTTATGTATAAATTATCATATTTTTCCTATTATACCCTTGATAGAATAGTTAATTAATTTTGTCATTTATTAATAAAGTTGACTTAAGAAAACATTAAATAAGAGTAGAAGGGTAAAGTTACTTAATTTTCTTAATGCGAGTGCAAATTAAAAAGGTGACAATATAAAAAGGAATGGAGGGGGTATGTTATAAGGTTATGTTTTACTCCCTCCGTCTCATTTTATATGTCATCCCTTTCTATAAATAGCTGGACCACAATACTTGTCATTTTATAACATTTATGTATAAATTATCATATTTTTCCTATTATACCCTTGATAGAATAGTTAATTAATTTTGTCATTTATTAATAAAGTTGACTTAAGAAAACATTAAATAAGAGTAGAAGGGTAAAGTTACTTAATTTTCTTAATGCGAGTGCAAATTAAAAAGGTGACAATATAAAAAGGAATGGAGGGGGTATGTTATAAGGTTATGTTTTACTCCCTCCGTCTCATTTTATATGTCATCCCTTTCTATAAATAGCTGGACCACAATACTTGTCATTTTATAACATTTATGTATAAATTATCATATTTTTCCTATTATACCCTTGATAGAATAGTTAATTAATTTTGTCATTTATTAATAAAGTTGACTTAAGAAAACATTAAATAAGGGTAAAAGGGTAAAGCTACATCATTTCTTAATGCAAGTGCAAAGTAAAAAGGTGACATATAAAATGGGACGGAGGGAGTAATATTTTTTGGGTAGTTTTGTTTGGACTAGTTAACCAAATTTTGTATATTTTTTTGTTATTTTACTTAATTTATGTTCTCTACACTATTATTTTTATTTATGTGCGGTCTTTTTTTCTTTCAACACTTTGAGCAATAATTAGTAAAAGTTACATGAAAATGGAAATTATACAGAAAACAGAATAAAGCATTATCTATACTAATACTTACTAGCTAATGAGGACAAAAGGGTACACTTTATTACTTTATGTTTAAATTACACCAATTATTTGTATCTTTTATTATTTCTCAAAATTTTCCCAGAAAATTGGGGGAAAAAATGGCAGAAGGATCAACAAAATTCATAAAGCTCAAAATCAAAGCTCAGGTTCATCATTTCATACTTTTTTTTTGTATTATTGTGAGTTATATACTTATAGATATACACTTTTTAGTCAGCATACGTTCAATCCTCTTCAGACTCCGAGAGAACATGGGCTATATATTTGTTGTTGTATAAATGCACTTTTAGTCTTTGAAATTGTTTTATACTTTTATATGTTTTCTCCTTTCCTAATTAAATTGTTTTAAACTATGTACGTTCTATCTTATTCAGACTTCGAGTTTACATGGGCTATATTTTTATTTTTTTGTAGGATGATACAATTCTTCATTTCAAAGTGAATCCCAGTACAATTATGAAGGATATATTCATGTCATACAGTTCAAAAAAACAAATGATGAACTATAAAATATTTCGATTTTTCTTTGATGGCAAACGTCTTTCTCCAAAGAAGACCGTAAATGAAGTAAGATTTTAATTTGCGTAATTTAATTTATCGTTGACTTAATAATTACATAAATTTATTTTGTGTATGTTTTATGAAGCTTGGATTAAAAAACGGTGATGAAATCGATGCTATGATTCATCAAGATGGAGGAGGATCTGCATGTAACTATTAATGAAGCAGCATATCACACATGAAAATGTTGCACTTTTCTAATTAGACTACTTTTAGTTATCTTGTAACCTTGACATAGTTTATTTGGTCAAATTGATAAATTAAGATTTGGAATTTGACTCTTTAAAATCTTAAATTTTAATGTGTGATTGTTTGTCTATTTGTGACCTTAATAGTTTCTTGGTATTCGACTCTTTAGATTGATTATGATGATTTTTTCACATATTTGAAAAGGAATTTCGTTATTATTAGTGCAGTTAATTAAAATCATATACAATTCTTTTTTTTTGGTAAATAAGGATATTATATATATTACTACATTACATTCATACAGGGAATGGGAGCCGTAGGCTCAATTCGTTTTGTTTATAGTCTTTATAAGCCTAAGTTCACTAACTCCAAGTTCTTAAAGTAATATTTGTGTGTACATACATACTAATATTGCTACCCACTTTGAAACAACTTCAGACATGTGGTTCGAACAAAATGTCTCAAGTTTCATATGACTAAAGTTCAAGCATATATGGCTTAAGATTTCAGGCATACGAATTTCATTCACTTAAAACTAAAGTTCAACTATTTTTACCTTAACTTCGTTCGGAAATGCATCAACTTTAAGCCATAAAAAAGGTAGACGTGCAAACATTTTTAAAAATTGTCCAAATATACAAGGTACCCGTGAAATACTATGTATGATCTTTGCTCGATAAATACTGAAACTCTTTATGAAATGATTATGAATACTCTGCAGTGTACATGTAGGTTGACTTCACACATAGAGCCTTTATTTTTTATGTTTGATCTATTCTAGTGCTTACCATATAACAGGTAGACAGAATATATAGTGCTTCCCATATAACAGGTAGACAGAATGGATATAGTGCTTACAACATGTAAACATATTAGATATAGTGCTTACCATATAACAGGTAGAGAGAATGAAGTTCGGACAAAATGAAAATTACATCTGTGATACATAAATTCGTAGTCTCTTCAAATGCCACCTAGTTTAGGACGTTTTGATGCTCCAGCTCCAGATGGCTCTGCTCTAGCTCCAGATGGCCCTGCTCCGGCTCCAGATGACCCTGCTGTAGCTCTAGATGGCCCTGCTCCAGCTCCAGATGGCCCTGTTCCTGCTCCTGCTCCAAATGGACGAGCAAGAGAATAACAAAGTTAAACAAAAAACTATGAAAGAATCATAAAGAAGACAAAAAACATGAAGTCCTAACTATTTACCATGCTCTTCAACTTTGACTATTAGCATATGTCTCGGACCATATTTTTTCCATTGAATCCACACATCAATCATGGTTGATCCCTTAAAATACTTGCCAACGGAGGGCCAATATATATGCATTCTAGTTTACTACTGCGCAGTGTAACAACAATCCTGGCGCACCACCAATCATGCTTTCTAGTTTTCTACTGCGTATTGTAACAGGTAGGGTCATGCCTGAAAACAGAGGAGAATGCGCATATGAGGAAGGAGGGCTTCCTTTCTCGAAGTACTGTATTTTATCATGTGGAACAGTAAGCAGCTGTTGTGATTTTTCTGAATTGACCAGCTTGCTGAAACATAGAACAGGCTCGTCAACGGCTTCAAACAGATTCTCATCAACTACTTGCCAATGTACTGGATGCCAGACAAACGGGCCAGCTGGCTGTGGATTTGATGCTGGATTTTGAACCACCATTGGTGTTGGTTGTCCCACAGAGTCTACTGCCTGTGTCATTACTTGATGGCCAGCTAACAGAGGAGTAGTTTGTTGATTTGATACTAATGCTTGCTGGACAGCTATTGGAGGAAAAGGTTGTTGAGGTGGAGGTGAATGAAGGGAAGAAAGTCCACAAAATACATTGCTATGCATTGCTTTATCAAAAAAAATAATTAAAATTTTATCAGTAAAAAAAGTACCAAGACAAATAAACTACTTATTAAATTATAAAGATGGTTTGATTATTACCTTGGGTTAAAAGATATGATTTAATCTGCTCTAGCTTTCTTATGATTTCGTATACATCTTTGGATTCCCCAGTATGTTGATGTTGAACTTGGTCCAACATCTGCTCCAACAAATCTTTTATAGATTTCATATCCATCCCTGGACAAAGGAATCTACAAAGGTTTCATTATCCCAAATAAACATCAATAGACAATAGTTATCTCTTGAATGAATTTTATGCTAGTGGAACCTGGCTAAATATCTACCTACCATATATCAGTTTGCATATCATTTAGAGGAAAACAATCAGTAGAAAATTAATTCAAATTAGATAATCTTCATACGTGCGACGGCATTAGAATAAATTATTCCATATCTATCACTAGACAGGGGTTCTTTATTTCCAATTGTCGCTTGAACAATAGACAACAATTATCTCTTGAATGAATACCTATATGATTTAGAGGCATACATGTGCGATGGCATTAGACCAATACAATCTTCAGAACATAAATACAATCAGCGGGAAACAAAAACCAAAAATCTGAATACGATCATCTTATAATTCCATATCTATCACTAGAAAAAGGAATCCACATAGGGGGTTTCATTATCCCTAATAAACATCAATAGACAGCAGTTATCTCTTGAATGAATTTCATGCCACTGGCTAAACATCTACCTATCAGTTTACATATCATTTAGAGGACTACCAAGAAAACAATCAGCAAGTGAAAATCAATATTCCGCACAAGAAAATAACCAACAAATGAAAATGAGTGCACCTCACCAAATTAAATCATAATATTTCTTTTTGAAGTTCAAGAACACACACAAGTACAAAATAATAATGACATCATCTAAATATTGCCTCTTCCTTTTTTGTACGTGGAGTTCATTTATAATGTTGTATAACAAGGAAAAAGTAAATGAACTGTTACGACATTAGACAGAGATTTCAGAACACAAATGAAAATGAAACTCATGAAGTCTAACATTTCATTTTTCAAATTCAACTACACATAACAAAATAACAAGAAATACATGCTATCAAATCAAACAATGGCTTCATTTGTGTGAACCTAGAAGCTACTGATCATCTTCTACCAAAAAGATCATTTTTTTTACACAAGAAATCAGAAAAAAATGGATTTGAAGCATATATACCCGGAACCTACTCTTCATCTTTTAACACAAAAACATCAATTATTTAGCAAAGCCCAGAACCTACTCTTCATCTTTTAACACAAAAACATCAATTATTTAGCAAAGCCCAGAACCTACTCTTCATCTTTTAACACAAAAACATCAATTATTTAGCAAAGCCCAGAACCTACTCTTCATCTTTTAACACAAAAACATCAATTATTTAGCAAAGCCCAGAACCTACTCTTCATCTTTTAACACAAAAACATCAATTATTTAGCAAAGCCCAGAACCTACTCTTCATCTTTTAACACAAAAACATCAATTTTTTAGCTAAGAAATGAGAAAAAAGAAGGATTTGAAGCTTATTCAGATGAGAATGAGAATGCTTAAGTGAAATGGCTACCCTCTCCAACAAAAATCTGTTAAGCAAGTTTTGGTATATTAACAACGCATTTTTTACCTCTGGGATCTGTGTACGTTTTATAATAATATTTGCACTGAAGACCTTTTAGTTTGTTCTTTTTACCTTTTAGACCTTGTTGGCCCAAATATTGTTTGTTGATTTGATACTAATGCTTGTTGGTCAGCTATTGGAGGAGAAGGTTGATGAGGTGGAGGTGAATGAAGGTAAGAAAGTCCAGAAAATACATTGCTATGCATTGCTTTATCAAAAAAAAAAAAAAAATTTGATCAGTTAAAAAAGCTCAAAGACTAAAAATCTACTTATTAAATTATAAAGATTGTTTGATTATTACCTTGGGTTAAAATATATGATTTAATATGCTCTAGCTTCCCTATGATTTTGTATACATCTTTGGATTTCCCAGTATGTTGATGTTGAACTTGGTCCAACATCTTCTCTAACAAATCTTTTATAGATTTCATATCCATCCCTAGACAAAGGAATCCACAGTGGTTTCATTATCCCACATAAACATCAATAAACAACAGTTATCTATTGAATGAATTTCTTGCTAGTGGAACCTGGCTAAATATCTACCTACCTTATATCAGTTTACATATCATTTAGAGGAAAACAATCAGTAGAAAATTAATTCAAATTAGATAATCTTCATACGTGCGGCGGCATTAGAATAAATTATTCCATATCTATCACTAGACAGGGGTTCTTTATTTCCAGTTGTCTCTTGAACAGTAGACAGTAGTTATCTCTTGAATGAATACCTATATGATTTAGAGGACTACATGTGCGATAGCATTAGACCAATACAATCTTCAGAACATAAATACAATCAACAGGAAGGAAAAACAAAAAATTCTAATATGATCATCTTATTATTCCATATCTATCACTAGACAAAGGAATCCACTTAGGGGGTTTCATTATCCCTATTAAACATCAATAGACAACAGTTATCTATTGAATGAATTTCATGCCACTGGCTGAACATTTACCTATCAGTTTACATATCATTTAGAGGACTACCAACAGTAGAAAATTAATTCAAATTAGATAATCTTCATACGTGCGGCGGCATTAGAATAAATTATTCCATATCTATCACTAGACAAAGGAATCCACTTAGGGGGTTTCATTATCCATAATAAACATCAATAGATAACAGATATCTCTTGAATGAATTTCATGCCACTGGCTAAACATCTACCTATCAGTTTACATATCATTTAGAGGACTACCAAGAAAACAATCAGCAAGTGAAAATTAATCTTCCGCACAAGAAAACAACCAACAAATGAAAATGAGTGCATCTCACCAAATTAAATCATAATATTTCTTTTTGAAGTTCAAGAACACACACAGGTATAAAATAATAATGACATCATCTGAATATTGCCTCTTCATTTTCTGTAAGTGGAGTTCATTTATAATGTTGTATAATAAGGAAAAAAGTAAATGAACTGTTACGGCATTAGACAGAGATTTCAGAACACAAATGAAAATGA
>NW_006239053.1:1281955-1306983 GCF_000226075.1 Solanum tuberosum
AAGCCCAGAACCTACTCTTCATCTTTTAACACAAAAACATCAATTATTTAGCTAAGCCCAGAACTTACTCTTCATCTTTTAACACAAAAACATCAATTATTTAGCTAAGCCCAGAACTTACTCTTCATCTTTTAACACAAAAACATCAATTATTTAGCTAAGCCCAGAACTTACTCTTCATCTTTTAACACAAAAACATCAATTATTTAGCTAAGCCCAGAACTTACTCTTCATCTTTTAACACAAAAACATCAATTATTTAGCTAAGCCCAGAACTTACTCTTCATCTTTTAACACAAAAACATCATTTTTTAAGCTAAGAAATGAGAAAAAAAGAAGGATTTGAAGCTTACCCAGATGAGAAAGAGAATGCTTAAGTGAAATGGCTACCTTCTCCAACTAAAATCTGTTAAGCAAGTTTCGGTATATTAACAATGCATTTTATACCTCTGGGATCTGTGTACGTTTTATAATAATATTTGCACTAAAGTCCTTTTAGTTTGTTCTTTTTACCTTTTAGACCTTGTTGGCCCAAATATTGTTTGTTGATTTGATACTAATGCTTGCTGGTCAGCTATTGGAGGAGAAGGTTAATGAGGTTGAGGTGAATGAATGTAAGAAAGTCCAGAAAATACATTGCTATGCATTGCTTTATCAAAAAAAAAATTAAAATTTGATCAGTTAAAAAATCTCATAGACAAAAAAACTACTTATTAAATTATAAAGATCGTTTGATTATTACCTTGGGTTAAAAGATATGATTTAATCTGCTCAAGCTTCCCTATGATTTCGTATACATCTTTGGATTTCCCAGTATGTTGATGTTGAACTTGGTCCAACATCTTCTCCAACAAATCTTTTATAGATTTCATATTCATCTCTAGACAAAGGAATCTACAGAGGTTTCATTATCCCAAATAAACATCAATAGACAACTGTTATCTCTTGAATGAATTTCTTGCTAGTGGAACCTGGCTAAATATCTACCTACCATATATCAGTTTACATATCATTTAGAGGAAAACAATAAATAGAAAATTAATTCAAATTAGATAATCTTCATACGTGCGGCGGCATTAGAATAAATTATTCCATATCTATCACTAGACAGGGGTTCTATATTTCCAGTTGTCTCTTGAACAGTAGACAGTAGTTATCTCTTGAATGGATACCTATATGATTTAGAGGACTACATGTGCGATGGCATTAGACCAATACAATCTTCAGAACATAAATACAATCAACGGGAAAGAAAAACAAAAAATTCTAATACGATCATCTTATTATTCCATATCTATCACTAGACAAAGGAATCCACTTAGGGGGTTTCATTATCCATAATAAACATCAATAGATAACAGATATCTCTTGAATGAATTTCATGCCACTGGCTAAACATCTACCTATCAGTTTACATATCATTTAGAGGACTACCAAGAAAACAATTAGCAAGTGAAAATCAATCTTCCGCACAAGAAAACAACCAACAAATGAAAATGAGTGCACCTCACCAAATTAAATCATAATATTTCTTTTTGAAGTTCAAGAACACACACAGGTATAAAATAATAATGACATCATCTGAATATTGCCTCTTCATTTTCTGTAAGTGGAGTTCATTTATAATGTTATATAACAAGGAAAAAAGTAAATGAACTGTTACAGCATTAGACAGAGATTTCAGAACACAAATGAAAATGAAACTAATGAAGTCTAACATTTCATCTTTCAAAATTCAACTACACATAACAAAATAACAAGAAATACATGCTATCAAATCAAACTATGGCTTCATTTGTGTGAAACTAGAAGCTACTGATCATCTTCTACCAAAAAGATCATTTTTTTTACACGAGAAATGAGAAAAAAATGGATTTGAAGCATATATACCCGAAACCTACTCTTCATCTTTTAACACAAAAACATCAATTATTTAGCTAAGCCCAGAACCTACTCTTCATCTTTTAACACAAAAACATCAATTATTTAGCTAAGCCCAGAACCTACTCTTCATCTTTTAACACAAAAACATCAATTATTTAGCTAAGCCCAGAACCTACTCTTCATCTTTTAACACAAAAACATCAATTATTTAGCTAAGCCCAGAACCTACTCTTCATCTTTTAACACAAAAACATCAATTATTTAGCTAAGCCCAGAACCTACTCTTCATCTTTTAACACAAAAACATCAATTTTTTAGCTAAGAAATGAGAAAAAAAGAAGGATTTGAAGCTTACCTAGATGAGAAAGAGAATGCTTAAGTGAAATGGCTACCTTCTCCAACTAAAATCTGTTAAGCAAGTTTCTGTATATTAACAACGCATTTTCTACCTCTGGGATCTGTGTATGTTTTATAATAATATTTGCACTGAAGTCCTTTTAGTTTGTTCTTTTTACCTTTTAGACCTTGTTGGCCCAAATATTGTTTGTTGATTTGATACTAATGCTTGCTGGTCAGCTATTGGAGGAGAAGGTTGTTGAGGTGGAGGTGAATGAAGGGAAGAAAGTCCAGAAAATACATTGCTATGCATTGCTTTATCAAAAAAAAAAAATTAAAATTTGATCAGTAGTAAAAGCACCAAGACAAAAAAACTACTTATTAAATTAGAAAGATAGGTTGATTGTTACCTTGGGTTAAAAGATATGATTTAATCTTCTCTAGCTTCCCTATGATTTCGTATACATCTTTGAATTCCCCAGTATGTTGAAGTGGAACTTGGTCCAACATCTGCTCCAACAAATCTTATATAGATTTCATATCCATCCCTAGACAAAGGAATCCACAGAGGTTTCATTATCCCAAATAAACATCAATAGACAGCAATTATCTCTTGAATGAATTTCATGCTAGTGGAACCTGGCTAAATATCTACCTACCATATATCAGTTTACAAATCATTTAGAGGAAAACAATCAGCAGTAAATTAATTCAAATTAGATAATCTTCATACGTGTGACGGCATTAGAATAAATTATTTCATATCTATCACTAGACAGGGGGTACTTTATTTCTAGTTGTCGCTTGAACAATAGACAACAATTATCTCTTGAATGAATACCTATATGATTTAGAGTACTAAATGTGCGATGACATTAGACCAATACAATCTTCAGAACATAAATACAATCAGCGGGAAACAAAAACAAAAAATCCTAATACGATCATCTTATTATTCCATATCTATCACTAGACAAAGGAATCCACTTAAGGGGTTTCATTATCCCTAATAAACATCAATAAACAACAATTATCTCTTGAATGAATTTCATGCCACTGGCTAAACATCTACCTATCAGTTTACATATCATTTTAGAGGACTACCAAGAAAACAATCAGCAAGTGAAAATCAATCTTCCGCACAAGAAAATAACCAACAAATGAAAATGAGTGCACCTCACCAAATTAAATCATCATATTTCCTTTTGAAGTTCAAGAATACATACAGGTACAAAATAATATTGACATCATCTAAATATTGCCTCTTCCTTTTCTGTAAGTGGAGTTCATTTATAATGTTGTATAACAAGGAAAAAAGTAAATGAACTGTTACGACATTAGACAGAGATTTCAGAACACAAATGAAAATGAAACTCATGAAGTCTAGTATTTAATTTTTCAAGTTCAACTACACATAACAAAATAACAAGAAATACATGCTATCAAATCAAACAGTGGCTTCATTTGTGTGAACCTAGAAGCTACTGATCATCTTCTACCAAAAAGATCTTTTTTTTTACACAAGAAATGAGAAAAATGATGGATTTTAAGCATATATACCCAGAACCTACTCTTCATCAATTAACACAAAAACATCAATTATTTAGCTAAGCCCAGAACCTACTCTTCATCTTTTAACACAGAAACATCAATTTTTTAGCTAAGAAATGAGAAAAAAAGAAGGATTTGAAGCTTATTCAGACGAGAAAGAGAATGCTTAAGTGAAATGGCTACCTTCTCAAACTAAAATCTGTTAAGCAAGTTTCTGTATATTAACAACGCATTTTCTACCTCTGAGATCTGTGTACGTTTTATAATAATATTTGCACTGAAGTCCTTTTAGTTTGTTCTTTTTACCTTTTAGACCTTGTTGGCCCAAATATTGTTTGTTGATTTTATACTAATGCTTGTTGGTCAGCTATTGGAGGAGAAGGTTGTTGAGTTGGAGGTGAATGAAGGGAAGAAAGTCCAGAAAAATACATTGCTATGCATTGCTTTATCAAAAAAGAAAATTAAAATTTGATCAGTAAAAACAGCACCAAGACAAAAATACTACTTATTAAATTATAAAGATTGTTTGATTATTACCTTGGGTTAAAAGATATGATTTAATCTGCTCTAGCTTTCCTATGATTTCGTATACATCTTTGGATTCCCCAGTATGTTGAAGTGGAACTTGGTCCAACATCTGCTCCAACAAATCTTTTATAGATTTCATATCCATCTCTGGACAAAGGAATCCACAGAGGTTTCATTATCCCAAAGAAACATCAATAGACAACAGTTATCTCTTGAATGAATTTCATGCTAGTGGAACCTGGCTAAATATCTACCTACCATATATCAGATTACATATCATTTAAAGGAAAACAATCAGCAGAAAATTAATTCAAATTAGATAATCTTCATACGTGCGACGGCATTAGAATAAATTATTCCATATCTATCACTAGATAGGGGTTCTTTATTTCCAGTTGTCTCTTGAACAATACACATCAGTTATCTCTTGAATGAATACCTATATGATTTAGAGGACTACATGTGCGATGGCATTAGACCAATACAATCTTCAGAACATAAATACAATCAGCGGGAAACAAAAACAAAAAATCCTAATACGATCATCTTATTATTCCATATCTATCACTAGACAAAGGAATCCACTTAGGGGGTTTCATTATCCCTAATAAACATCAATAGAGAGCAGTTATCTCTTGAATGAATTTCATGCCACAGGCTAAACGTCTACCTATCAGTTTACATATCATTTAGAGGACTACCAAGAAAACAATCAGCAAGTGAAAATCAATCTTCCGCACAAGAAAACAACCAACAAATGAAAATGAGTGCACCTCACCAAATTAAATCATCATATTTCCTTTTGAAGTTCAAGAACACATACAGGTACAAAATAATAATGACATCATCTGAATATTGCCTCTTCCTTTTCTGTAAGTGGAGTTCATTTATAATGTTGTATAATAAGGAAAAAAGTAAATGTACTGTTACGGCATTAGACAGAGATTTCAGAACACAAATGAAAATAAAACTCATGAAGTCTAACATTTCATTTTTCAAGTTCAACTACACATAACAAAATAACAAGAAATACATGCTATCAAATCAAACAATGGCTTCATTTTAGTTTGTTCTTTTTACCTTTTAGACCTTGTTTGCCCAAATATTGTTTGTTAGGAAAAAGTTAAATTATTACTATAACTATTAGTACTACTAGTTAGACTATGAAATATTGTGTAGTAGAAAAATGAAGATCAATGCTTTCTTCTTCCTCTCTATCCTTTCTCTAATAACGAACAAATGTCAAAAATGAAACATTATTCAACTTAGTTACACACATAACTCATGATTAATCATTTTTCAAATGATTTTATAATTATTGAATAATCAACTTATAGAACGTGCATTAGTCCGTCAATTAGATATAGGTGATATCCAATATTTTATAATATAAAAAGCTTTTGACAGTCACTATTGAAAAATGGAGAATATGTTGTCTGGAAATTTTGCAAAATATTTAGCAGCTCATATTCTGAAACCAGAGAACCTAGTTATAATGCATTCACTCTTTCACCTTTTGCGTTTTGCTTTGTCGATCATCCATTATCTTAGTAAAAATACTTTTGAGTTAAAAAGAAATTAAATAGACACTACTTGCTTGATAATGTAAGAAAACAAATATTTGATTTAATTCAAATTGAGAAAGAGAATTGCCAAAAATCAAAATACCAGACAATCAAACACCTATTTTCTTAGGATTCGGCAGCACTAGTACATAAAATCAAATTGTTTAAAACATTTTTAATTGGCTACAAAGACCCAAAAGACTTCAAGGCTTAAAAGAAGCCTGCCTGCTCAAGTGTATAATACATGTGGCCTTCTACATCTTCATCTCATCTGACCTATGGGGTGAACATACAATACCAGCATGTACTGGAATTAAGAATGCTCATTTCTTGGCATATGTGATTGCCATGGGATTCTGGGGTGTGATTTTGAAGCCTTGAAGGGCCTGCATGGCGACTGAAGACTGGACATCGTCATCAAATTCCACGAATGCAATACCTGGCTTTGCTTCAATCATTCGAACTTCTCTAAAGCCAGGATACTGTTTGAAGAGCACTTCAAGCATCATACTTGTTGTCTCGTGGGGCAGATTCTGTATGAAGAGGATATTATTTGGTTCTGCAATATCTTGAGCACTTGGCTTTCCTTGTCGAGATGCAGCCTGCAAAAGTTGTTCGACAACATGAAATTAATGAAGATAATAGATGAGCATATTCAGATAATAATGTTGAACAAAAAGAGATCAACTGTAACATATAGGAAGTTGTCATGAAGTCAAGCTGCTAGTCATTCGGAGCTATGGGTGTAAGTATAACCAGGCTGTGAGCGCATTACTTTAGGGTCATTACAAAGGCAGTCATAGTACATATGAAGTTCCATATGGACAATTAATCGCACAATTATGGACAAAGGAGAGGCAGGTTTTTGTACAACTAAACCAAAGAAAAAAAGCAATAGTTGAAACAAATAATGAAGTTGCAACAAACTTACAGCTGGACCTCCGCCGTTACTGTCAGCTCTTGGGCCATTAGCTGCACCAGTTTGTGGAGTTTCTTCAGTACGTTTCCTTTTCTCCACTACATATTAATATTTCAAGTTAGTCCAGATCACTAGAAGTCAACAAAATAACTGGCAAATGCATTTTAAAAGTTATGCATGCAATGCAAATACACGTGGTTCATCAAAACTGCAACACTATCAAGCTTTGGAAACTGCGAGAATTGTGATAAAATGAAATGCATGCATGCTGATGATTACGATACTCCTAACAAAGTTTTTCATCACTAGTCCATGATTGTAGTTGCCTTTCTCTAGGATCATATACATTAGGCACCCACAATGATGAGAAAATTGTAAGTGGATGTAGTAGACAAGATCACAATCAATATGACAGGTGCTACTCAAGGATTATGCATCTAGTACTATTCTGTTAAGACCCTTCAGTTGAACTATAAAATATTCTGTTTAGCTCAGTTGTAACAAAAGAACTTTGCCAGAAGGAAAATCTTAAAGGTATACAGAAATTACAATAGTAATTAATGTTTATTTAGTTTGTTTGAATGCTCTTAGCTTCAGCAAAGAGTGCTCCTCTTGGACTACAAGATTCATTTTTAAACATTTCCATACATGACTTTCCATGACATGCACTTTGGAACCAATGAGAAGCTTAAGAGGAAATGGAGCAGGTGAATAATATACAACAGAATGAAGTCACCTTTTTCATCTTGTTTCTTTTTCTTGTCATAGGTCCCCTCTGCCTTAGCAATACAATCTGACTTTGATTTAGCATATTGTATCCGCTGCATTATATCAAAAGCTTAGTCACTGACCTTTCTACTGTTCTACACCATATAAAATGAACAACAGCAAGCCAATTTAAGCAATTAATACAAACATTTAGTCCCAGAGAAATTAAAACTAAAAAAGTCCCATTGTTAGAAAGATAGAAGCCCATAGTGTCTACTGTGCACTTGTATACAGGTTATTGATATGCAACTCTAGAGGAGACACTTTGGGCCCGACATGCGCAAAGCACAAAGCTAGTTAGGATATGCTCCAAAAATTGAATATTAAAACCAAGCAACAAGACGAGACAGCTTTCCAGATACAATTACTCTAGAGGGGTGCATATTTGTGACTTCTATATTCTACAAAGCTGAGGAGTTTCTTCCTAAAAGCACAAGGTGATAAGGATTTAGACAAAAATGGGTAACAGATGCAGCGCTTTACTCTGTATGATAATGTCAGAAGCCTACATCTAACCCTTCCCATTTAACAACAGTTGATAAACTTCAGGTCATATCGAATTAATCTGATACTCTTTTTACCCTATTACACAGTTCCAGAGTCTTCTTTTGCTTGTAAAGGTTAAGCAGATTGTTGTGGGTCTTAGTCCATATCTTCATTAGCTAGCTATGTAGAGCTTATATATGTCCGGACTCCAGAGAAGATTGAACTTGCACATTCCTACTCGTACAAAAAGCCAATTCACACAAAACACAAGCATACATGTATCCGATCTTATAATGGTGTTATTTTATTTATAACTGAGAAATCCCCAGTGGTGCATGGTTTTGATACTCCGAGGGATAATGGGACATTCTGTCTCCTCTTCTCCACTTAAATACTAGGCTATTGCCTCAACAAGAATTCAAATGCGACGAGTGCACAACCTACATACAACATGAGGCGCTTTTACCACTATACCAAACCTTGAGGCCCAAAATGGTATCGTTTTAGTTTACATTATGTTTCCGTGGTCCTTAATAAGAATAATAATTCATAACTTGACTAAAGGTCAGTCTGTCAATGTTCAGGCAGGCAGCTATATTTTCAATTTTATACCACCACAACCATAATCAGGAAAAAAAAAAAATTAAAAGATCAATCAATAAATTCTTTAACTAAGGCAGACAAGGGATGGATAGCCTAGTGAGAAGGGCCTCCACCTTCAACCATGCGATCGGGAGTAAGAGTCACCATTGAAGCAAAGTAGGAAAAGGCACTATTTGGCTCCTGAGCAGGGTAGTTAGGGTGAGGATTACCACATTCTGTAAAAGAAGTTTGGCATACCTTTTTGACAAATACTGTATTAGTATTAGTTTTAGTAATATAACTTGGTATACTTTTTTAATGAAGTGCAGGTATTTATCGAAAATTTGAAATGGTTTAAAGCATAGTGTGGAGTCAGCAATATGTTTCCACATCTTGAAAGACTACATGATTTAGGGACAGACTATAAAACCAGAAATCAGGGCAGTCCAAGCTGAAAAGATACATTTAGAGAACTACTGTACAGTAGACATAGTAGTAGCTTTTTTCTGATAGGACAAAGGATATCACATAAACATAACAAGTTGTTAAAGGATCATCACATACTTCAGGAGATGGATAGAGAAAATAAGGACAATGAAGCAGGACATTTTTGAACAATTAAGCCGCAACAGTCATGTTAGTACAAAAAAATGAACAAGAGAAACAGATTCCAATTCCAACTGTTATGCTCACCATTGGTTTGTCATAAAACGGGAAGTTTTGCATTTGCCTCACAGCATTACTGGCAGCTGTGACTTCACTAAACACAACCCATGATTGTCCTCTAAGTTTGGGAGTCTTAAGAGCTACTATATCGACAATCCTCCCATACTGCGAGAACAAGCAATACAGAGACCTCTTTAGCTCTGCAAAACAAGAAAAAACCATTAGCATGTAGCAAAGTACATACTCCTGCAAACAGCTGTTGTCAAACCCATTAAAACCATAAGAGTTAATAATTATATTCCACATTAATTTCTTATATACAAAAGACAAGCCAGAGGATGCTTGGCATTTTCCGAAATTAGATAACAGAAATGGTTCAAAATGGCATCGTTGCCGGTACACATAAAAAAACTCCACGCACACCATAAACAAACAGAAAAAAGCATTTGAAAGCACAAATGAGCAAAAGAAAATAGACAACCCAATAATTGGGTCTTGCAAAACTCTGTTGTAATAAGAATACCATTTCTCAAGGCAGTGTTACATAAGAGACATAAGTTTCGGTACTTGATAGAACACTAAAAAAGCGAACCTTGAAACTTTCTCCTTGATAAGTACATCTTTTTTCATGCCAAGTTTAACCCTCAACACAAAGATAATAATATAGATATTGAGGCAAAAATGCACAAAAATAAGAAGGAAATGATCACCAGAAAACTTGATGAAATCGAAGAGTATTTTCCCTGCTCAGTCCCAAATTAGTTGGTGTTCCCTAATGAATCTGTCCAACTCCACTCAGGAACATTCTATTCCAATACTGCATAGAGTTTATCTCTTAAAGCAAATGGGGGTTCTAAAAACCTCACACTTATTGCACGCCTAACATACTAGGTTCAGTTAACGCCAACTTTGCAGAATCCAATTCACCCCAAAAGGGCTTGTATTCTTTTGACAGAATCCATGAATGTGACTGGGAAAAACACCACTAGACCTTTGCTTTATTCAAAGTCCAGCTCCTCTCAACCAACACGGGCTGCCAAAAGCGGAAACCCTTCCTTTTAATAAGTTCCTCCCAGGTACATGGCTTACAAAATTTGACCCAACATTCATGGAAGACAATCTGCGATTACAAGTCACTTGAAACTCTACCCTTTACTTTACCCCGGGTAAACATACATATTCTACACACCCTTCTATTATGACTTCTCTAATTCCTTCTCTCCAACTTACAACTCCATATAGTACTCATACACAATGGATTTATATGGTATTTTGCTGCCATTTACAACTATTCAACAACGCGTAAATGTATGAAAAGATCATAAACAGCTGAAATTTTGCAGCCTTAACAATTCCTGATTCGAATTTATACTAAAACCCTAGCTTAAATCTTCAAAAAAACAAAAGTAAAAAAGCTACCTTCTTTCTTGATCTTCTCGTTTAAGTTCTTAATGTAAATAGTTTGATTCGGTGGTATGTCTCCTGTAAGCATCATTACCGAGCAGAGTAGCTTAGCTTTTCTCTATCTGTATGTATATTCACTTGCTCTTCTCTGTGATTTCTGAATGTGCGCCACAAAATTCCATGAGTTTGGAGGTACAAGAAAGGCCAACACAAAGTGGGCTTAAATTGACAACCGGCCCATGGAAAGATGTGGTCAAGGCCCAAGAGGGTGCTTCAACCCCATGTTACAAACTTGCAATACATTTTGTTGATTGTTAACCAAAAATAGACTAGTTATATACATTGTTGATATTATAAGTAAGGATTAGTATAGCTTTTAACTTTTTATAATAAATTAATACGTTATTCGATTTAAAAACTATTGGTTTAAATTGAACGGTAGTCTGTTATTGTTATGTTGCTCTTTTCTTGTTCAAGAAAAAATGAGGACTGAGTAAAGAATGAGAAGATTTGAAGATGTGAGACTGGGTAAAGGTTGATTCAAATGATTAAAGGAATATTTAATAAAAAAATTTCACACATGATATGTTTTCGATTACTCAAATAAATTTTAATCTATATATTGACATTATAAAGAACTTTTATAATATTGATATTAATTAACACGTTGTAATATATTATCACTTTATCTTTTAGTTTTTGCATTATTGGTCTAGATAGAATGATAGGTCTACATTGTAGATTCATTCATGTGGTCAATGAGTGCTTCAATCACATTCTTTTCACATATAAAATGTTTTGGATTAATTAAATAGAGTAGAAGTTATATATAATAATATTGTTTTTTTTTTTAAAATACGTTCGTGTGATTTAACTTGTTGTAATGAACGGGTTATCATTCTATTTTTGGGTTATACATTATTATAGGTCTTAATTTTATTTGAAAATAGTGTAAAAATTTATGATAAATACGTAAACTTAGTCTAACGTAAGCATATTTCGATGAAATAATTTATAGCTAATTATGAATTGTGTCTATACAAATGGACTTTTTATGCAACTCTTGAATTAATTCCCTGGTTAGATCAGTGAACTAAATTCATCTGAAAAATAATCATATAAATTTTGGAGTTTATCACTTTATGATTTAGCTACTAATTTAAAGAGTGGCCTAAAAGGCTATACAGTGCAAATAATCAGAGTATCTAAATGGACCTTACTATTTGGGCATACCCACACTTTTCTGTAAGGACAAAAATACCCTCAATGTTTTTTCAAATTTCCCAATCTCATCAAATGCAACAACACTAGTACACTACTGAAGCATTTGCCGGCTAAAACCCTTGAGCTCCAAAACCCTGAAGAAATGCTCCGGTCAATACTCCGATCAGCCGCTACGGCGGCGAAATACCATCCCACCACTGGAGACATCCGTATACCGGCAGCAATCTCAGCATCTTCCAAGCTCTCTTCTTCCAGAACCTTCGCGACGAGCACACACCCGAAGAAGCCCAACTTCAGACCGGATATAAAACACGAAAATGCTGCAGCAGGAGCCAAAGCTGCTGAAACGCTCAATAAGGATCTTCGTGCACGCGCTCTCAAAGAAGACGAGAAGGATAAATCACTGGATATAGGTCCAGATGGTCGTCCACTATTCACTTCCGCAACTTCTATTTCTGAGCTTACCAAAAAAGATACATGTACTTACATGAAATTCAGGTACATTTTTCTCTGTTCAGACATTATTAGGCCAGCATTGACGAGTGAAGATGTGTTTTATCGAGTAGTGAATGCAGCAATTGCCTTTAGCTTGAACTGTATCTTAGAAAAAATGTTTTTGATTGGCTCAAACTATATATTGGAGTGAAAAATATGCTTATACTAAACCTGTGCAAATTGTAACAAAGCTTTAGTGGGTGCAGTGTTAGCTCTTACACGTGGAATTAAAGTTTTGGATTTACTTGGTTGCTAAGCTGGTTTGTGTCTGTACTCATGAAATGGTTGTTTAGGAGGGAAGAGCTGGAGAGAGTTTTGCCAGAGGGATTACCAGTGGGGATGCTTAAGGAATTCGGTGACTCTATGAGAGATGCATTGCTAATACGCCAGAGTTTTCTGGATCTTCGAGATAATTTTAGAATGGTTGTTGATCCTACTTTGCAATCTAATACTAAAGGTGTGTTCTTTGTCTTTTTGTGCTGCATATGTTTAAAGGTCTATTTTCTGTCTTACCAGATATAATGAATTATGATTGAAAAGATTTGTATTTGTCAAGAGTACTCATGTGAAATGTGGTTAAGTGGTGTATGAACTTCTACTTTCATAGAACCCTTAGTCTGCCTTGAATACTTAGTATTGAATAATGGACTAGATGGTTACATATGATTCATGTAGCTGGCCCCAACTTACTTGGCTTCCAGCATAATTGATTGACTAAAGCGAATTTAGTTTCTTCAAGTTTGTTGATTTATTATCAGTAAATAAGCCTTCAACAGAAGGTTAGATTGAACTAGTTTGCTGGAACTGACTGAAGAGAGTAAATTGGAGGTATGAGCTTCAATTCATAAGGATACATTCAACAATATGAACTCTTCAAGAAATCATAATCAGATGGTTGCAGAACGTGGTTTTATAGGATGGAAAAATTCACTTTAAAAACTTTTAAATGATTTGCATTAGTGTGGAAGGTTGTTTAAAGACTTGATCTACCAAAGAACTATTTTTTTTATAACCGAGAAGTCCCTGAAGCTGAAGATCAGTGGCGTATGGTTCAACACTCTGTGGATAACGGACCTGCCGCTCTACCCTTCTTCACTTAATGGACCATTCTTTTGTCGGCAGTAGAGTTTGAACCCGTGACGTGCCTTCAACCTACAAATTATGTGTTGCTCATCCACAGAGAACTTATCATTCCACATTGTTTTTCACATTTTAAAAATTAAATGCTTTTCCTTTTCTTAAAGTATGAGGGGAGGAGTCAATGTCCTCAAATTTGGAAAAGAGAACACGTTGAGTAGGAAATATAAATCAAGCTAAACCCTAGAGTATATCTTCCCACGGAAGGAAGGAAAAAGACGGTTCGATAATTTACATTACATTTATCACCTGCGCTTTCTCTCCTCCTAATATCTGTATTGATTTACAACTTAAGCTGCCATTATGACCCTTCTTTTGCTGCTTGCAAAAGTATCAAAACTTACTTGATTATCATCTCAGAGCTAAAGCTGAGTCTCTGCCCAGGACTCATGGATCATTTTGCAAAATAAAACATCCCTTACATTACCAGATTTTACTGTTTATTAATAAACTATACTCAGTAGCTTCACTTTTTTTTTTTAATGATGGTGGTGTTTGGGCTACCTTGCACACCTCAACTAATTCCACCGGGTACCCTCTACCTCCACCAGCTAATGGGCATTGCATAACTCTGCCCACCAATGTTTGAGCATATGAGGATCAATCACGTAGTGTTTTTTTTCTTCACTTGGATTCGAACTTGAGACCTCATGATTTTTTCTTCTTTTGTTATTTCTCTAGTCTTTTCCTAGTCCTTGGAAATTATTTTTCCTTCCCTTGGATAAAATCCTCTATAATGATGTCAAGAGTATGCAGAGGCCTAGTGACACTCAAAATAGTTTTTATATCTCAACTTATAGTTGTGTAATGATTTAAAGAAGTTCGCTTAATTTATCTTAAGAAAGAAGAATTAAATTGTACCCTGCTATGTGTTCCACTTCATTTGATATCCGAAGAAGTCTGTTGTTTATGAGCTGATTTTACTGAACTCATGATTAGGAGAAATGATTGACGATGTTCCTCAACTTGCAGGTCTCAAAGCTCGAAAGCAAGTTGTATTAGATGGGCCTGTGAGTTCTGGTAAGAGTATTGCCCTTGCAATGCTTGTTCATTGGGCACGTGATGAAGGTTGGCTAGTTCTTTATGTTCCTAAAGGCCGAGAATGGACTCATGGAGGCTTTTTCTATAAAAATCCTAAAACAGGATTATGGGATACTCCTGTGCAAGCAGCAAATGTTCTCCAGGCAAGAAATTGTATTTTTTCTATATATGAAACATAGTTTGACTAGTTAAATTTCATTTGGTAATTGATATCGTCATGCAAAGGTAGGGTGGACCTTAGATCTGCATACATCTTACCTCCCCGGACCCTACTTGTGGGATTACCCTGGGTATGTTGTTGTTGTTAATTGATACTGACATACATTTTCGACTTCTGTAACTGAATGAACCCAACTTCTCTTTACTTATTGTTTCAAATATTACATAATTTATGCAGAAACAGTTTAGCCCACCAGGATGTGAGAAAAAGATCTGCTAGTAGGATATACTCAGAAATTGTTTAACTTGGCACTGCTATGTATACCCAGTGGATCTTCATACACTGCTTTAGAAAAAATAATCTGAAACTGTTCTTCAATGTCATGTAGCAAATATGGATCACTATTTCTGCATGTTTTCCCCGTAACTTCACTATTACTCTATCTCCTCCATCTAGTGCTTGACTTTGTTTGTGTTACGGATCTCTTCCATTTTAATCCTATTCCATAAACATGAAAGTGAAATTTTTTGTAAGGTATACATGTGCAGGTCTAGCGTAACTTCTATATTCAAACAAATAAGATTGATACCAAACTCCTGATATTATCCATATATTTATCTGCTTCTTTTTTCATATAGTATCTTGTGCTAGTTGTTTCTGGAGAAATAATATCCTTTAATTACTGTATTTGCTTACAAGTCTAAGAATTAAACATGGATATAATTTTCTCTCTCATTTCAGGATTTCTTGAAGTATAATAAGGATCACCTCCAAAAAATACCCTGCAAAATTTTTGAACCTATTCCATTGGGAGAGGGAGCTGGTGTTGGATGGATGAAGGGTGCTGATGTGGTACAAATACCATTAGATTATACTCTTCTTGACCTGGTTCAGGTCGGGCTTAATTCCACTCACGCAGCTGTTGGGGTGGTAGTTCGTTTGAGGGAAGAATTATCCCTTGTCAAGGACATGCCTGTTCTTATTGCTGTTGATCAAGTGAGAAAAATACACTTCGCTGTGACTTTGCCTCTTGTTTCTATCCCTTGAATCATTCCTGGGTTAGGGTTAATTTCCTTTTTCTATTGATATTGATCATGCATCCCTTTTCCTGATTTTTCTTTTGGTCATGGACAGTACAACAGTTGGTTCACATTCAGCGAGTATGAGGAGCCAGTAACTGTTCGTTCTTGCCGACCTATTCATGCTAGAGAACTTGCAACTGTAAGCTGTTCTTTAAGTGTTCAAAAATGTTACTTCGTTAATTATTCACACAGTTCTCCTGCCTTTGTTTTCTTGTCTATCAGTTTATTTGATTTTAAACAACAAGATATTGTGTTTGATATAAATATGTTAGTCTGCTAAATTGGATCTAGGAGGATGTCCTTGGAGCAAATTATCCCATTATGCTTCCTCTTTCTGATTCCACATTTCTGGAGCATTCTGATTGGGAACACCGAGAATATAAATGCTAAATGTTACGAAGAAAGTTTTACTGAATATCTGGGAAATTTTGAGGATTCATCAGGAATTGGGAATTTCCTGTGCTGGCTCCCAATTTGAAACTAGGACAGACTCAATAGACTTTACTTAGATGCATGAGGTGGACAAAACTAGTGGCCTATGCCGTACTGTAACCAATGAAAATGTAGTATTTACACGAAATGACAACCAAAATTTTTGTGATACTGCCTGTAGTGCCATCCTTATTGCTGAAACATATGAGGGTTTTAATGCGATTATTATGTGTTCTTATTCTGAATTATTAGGATATGTTTCTAGTATAGATAATGTTTAGAAAGGAGATGGATGGCTGAGCAAAGTTGAAAAATTAATGTGAAAAGTCCCCTTTTTGCCTCATGGTATTGACTCGGAAGGAGTGAAGCAAAGAGCTCTCTAGAGTCATTAGAGGTCTGTTTCACTGGCAGGGGCTCAGAACTTGACTTTGATGCAAAGAGGGTACGCCACAATGCAAAGATGGCTGTGGTTGATTTTTTGGAGCTCGGAGCCTTTGTTAGCCTGACATAGTGACATACATCAATTTTTTGGCGTGGCACACTGGCAAATTAGCTGTCTTTCTTCTGTCAGTGCCATAAATGCTAACATGTCAATTTATGGAATGCCTTGTTCCAATTATTTGATACACTTGACAAGTAGCACCTTTTCACTTAACTGCAAGAGATTTGATCATTGATAAGCAACTAAGGATGCATCTTATTTTTGTTTGGCATGGCTGTAAATTTTTTTGATAAATTGTTACATTTTGTTAAAATTATCTGATTACTGTAGCTTGCATGTTAAAGTGTGGTCACTGACATAGTACCATCATATGCAGGTGAATGCATTTAGGTCCATGATTCATGACAATATGATGGTGGGTGCTTTCTCGCATTCAACTGCTGTAGGGAAGCTGCGTAAAGACTTACCAGTTGTTCCTGCAGATGCTCGCGTCAATTTCCCACGTTATAGTGTGGATGAAGCTGCATCCGTTTGTCATTACTACCTGAGGTGTGCATATTCGTCATAATACCTAAGGAAGAGTGAATAGCGAGGATTCTGTTGTCACCATTCACTCGCCACATAAATACTGAAGAAAATAGAACTTAAGATTGAACAGGAAAAGGAACAAAAAAACATTTGAATTATTAAATAAGGAAAAGGAAGTGAACAACTGAATTATCCCCCAAAAAGAAGGAAAAGGAATGACCAATTGATTCATCAAAAGGAAAACACAAGCAAAAAAGCATTGGAAGAAGAAGAACCATGTAGTGGTCTGTTTAATAAAAGTTTGAACCATTTCTTTGAAAACGACAAAAGAAAAACGAAGAACTATGGAATGCCAAGAGAAGGAACATAGAGTTATTTTTTAGGATTTATAACTTAGTTGAAGTTCTGCTTCATAAAGCTATCTTATGCTATGTGGCCACAGAACAACACTGTTTAGTACTAACTCTCCTTATGTAATTTTCTCATTTGACAGACAACGACTCATTCAACGTGAGGCATTTACAGAACAAAGCTGGAAGAAAATCTATTATCTTTCAAATGGAAATGGCGCAGAAATGAGATGGCTGGTTCCTTTCATGCGATGAACCACAAAGAATCGAACTTCAACAGATAACATTGAGATTTTAACAGGAAAGTTATTGCATCTGTTAATGCTCTGTGAATCTGGTCATTCTCAGCAACAAATAATCTGGCTGCTTTCTTGACCAACTCTCTAGAGAAAACGGTGAGGTTTCCTTCTTGAAATTTTGCTCTGTACTCTAGGCTAGTTTAGGCATATACTGCCTGTGTTTGTATGCTTTGATATCTAGAACATAACCACAGATTCATATTATACATCATTACACTGGGCTATTGTTCTTTCCATTTCCTTTTGCTTGTTTTTCTGACCTGGTGTATTTATTCAATAATGTTGTAATTGCACAATACATTAAACCTTTTGAATTTTTAGGTTTTATCCTTAGCAAGGTGGATGCTTTTAGATTTACCGCTGTAAAGATGACAGTTCTTCGATCATGGTTCCCACAATAATGTCTCTTGATATCTGAGAAAATTGTTTGCTCAGATTTTGAAATTTTATGTAGGAAAAGATAACATTGCAACATTGTCATATGAAATTTGTAACATTGAAATAAAAAGGAATGATGGTTTAATTATCTTTGTTACACTGCCCGCCATCCATCTTGTTGAGAGGTTATAGCCAAAATTTCCGTTTGTCAAAAAATACTACAACCAAAGCCACAACAAGGCTAAGCTCAGCAAAACCGGGAAATATGGTTACTCGAAATCTGTTCCTTGGAATGAAATGCTTCCTGAATCCAAGTGTGTACATAAGGCTAGTCTGCATTCAAGTACAATGAAGCAGGTTAAAACTCAACATATGACGAACATGAAATAAGAACACAATATGGATCTGTGTATATCTAAATACTTCACTCAAAACCTACACCTTCAAGCACAACGACCCTAAACATAGTTTCCTACATGTATGGATCTACCAGGGAACAACGAATATATGGCAAAATGTCACAACGACCCACAGACAAGATTTTATACTGCAATGTGTGGGATATTAATACCTCAGCTACTATGGAATTGCCTTTGTAGATGGTGCAGGATCTCTTGAAGGCGGAACCTTTCATCTTAAGATCAGCCTCTGCGCCTTCAACATGTCCATCACCAAGGAATATGTCAAACTCTAGTTTAGTAAATGTATTTAGCGTCTTATTCACACTGAACATCAACTCCTTTTCTTCATTATCACTTACCATAAAGCCTTGCCATGATCCTTTCTACAAGACAGGAGGAAAGAAATAACATCACACATCTTAAGAAGATAAATATATACATTCTACATTTTTTTACCCCTCCCAACTCCCACCTTTTTGCTTGAACCTTATGTGTTTACCATCTGAGCAACTCCTTCACGTCTACATTCTACATTGTTATCACAAAAGAACCATTTACACATAGAAATGAGCTTTCTTTTAGTAGTTGTTCTTCCTTCCTAAGGTAAACAGCTAAACATTGTCTCAACAAATTAGAATCAGCAACAGAGAAAGATAATGGAACTATACAAATGATAGTATATCAGATGCATAAAGAAGCAGTTTCTGACTATAAACTTGGGGGGTTTTACCAATTAAGAAAACTTACAATTAATCGAACTAAGCGAATCAGGGTATTGTCCGATGCATCAAGAATTAGTTTTTGAGGGTGGGTCTGGGCTGCCGAATTCTGAGGTTGACGACGACGGTCAACGCTGAAGAACAAATTGCCAACAGCATCGGTAAATTGGATGTTTCCAGCATCCCAGAAGGACTTATACTTCTTCGATACAAAAAGATCAAATGGGAATTGCCCGTCCGGCGGCCATTCCTCCGGCGTAGCAGTGGTTCCCATCAATCAGCTTAAAATTGACGAACTCCGTAAGGATAACTCCACCAAAAGAGACGGAAAATTTTGAAGATGATGGTGGCAATGACTGGAGCTCTCCGGCGTTTTGCTTCGACAAGAATCAAATTAAAAGTTGGACGAATTTAACTTTATAAATTACTTTTGGCAACAAGGGATATTTTGTAGTAATTATAAGCGAATATAGGAGATGGTTAGAAAATATTTCAATTTGATTAATTTAATTAATATTAAAGAAATGTGACAATTTGACATAAATTTCATTTCCCCAAAATGCACTTTAATGTACAAAATATTTTGTGTTCCTAGACTTTAAAAAGAATTGTATCTTAAGGAATATGTCGTAGATAATTTACTCTAATTTAAATATTAGTAATAATTATTTTAATGACTTAAATTAATGAATAAAGATAACTTTATTGTCGTTTTGGGACTTCCTTTGATATTTTCCTTTCTATCACATAATAACAATGGGCAAGAGTCTACAACATAGTATGTTTGGTTATAAAATTTGTAATTTCAATTTTAAGTTTGATTTAAAATCAATGTTCATTTATAAAATTTCCATTTCAATACCAATTTAAATCTCTAATTCAAAAGTAGGATTTTACATTCAAAATTGTGATTTTAATGATTCATAAATTTATATTTTGTAAAATAAGATCTATCATCCTAAAATTAAAAAAATGTATACTTGATGTAAATATATCATTGTGAAAGAATTATACTCCAATATTTTAACTTAAATAAATGTATACTTGATGTTAATAAATGTATACTTGATTTTCTAAACCAATGTTTTAACTTAAATAAATCAAATAATTTATATTTTGACAGATCATCTTTTTATCCTCATTTTTTTATGTGACTTGATAAAGGCCAAAGCTTTCTAAAAAAAAAAAAGTACTGACAATCACGATAATTGTACCCGACGGAATGCGCGAAACTTCGCCGTAAAGTTTCTTCCCGGCAATGTCTGCAATTACCGGAAGTTCTTCACTTCCGTCTAAGGATGACCCGCCCGTCACCGGTAGTTCTGATCGGAAAAGGTTCCGATCTCGTCGTGACGTATTACGTGAGTTTTAGGGCTTTTTCACCGTCAACATTTTGCTATTTTGAGTTTGTTTGGAATCATAAATTTTCAATTGATCCAGTTCTTATGCATCGACAGGGAGCGAAATCAGTGAGAGGCCACTTAAACGACCATTGCTTGATTTTGCGAAGCTTTCAATCTCTGATTCTTCATGCAAAGGTATGTTAATGTTATACAGTAAAGGAACCAAAATTTTCACTAAAAAAAATTAAAATATATATATAAAAATGAACATGAACATACGAGAACTTTCTCCAGTATTTTCTCAGCTTGAAGACAAAAAGAATTTAATAAATAAATAATTATACATAAGAATTTTTTGTTTTACCTATTTATAAAATGCTGATTAAAAAATAAATTAAAAAGGGAGTTTTCCTAATAATACTAAAAAAATAATAGTAGTAATATGTTAGATGTAAATAAAAAAATTCAATAATTGGGAGTATAATATTAGACAAAAAAAAAACATTTATTTCTTTATTTTCCGTAAAATTTGCCACCAGCTTCATATAATATTAATATATTCGAAGTCCCAATTATATAAGTCGAAGTAGCTCGTGAAACACCGCCGCTGACATTCTTTCCGGCATCAATGGCTGCAGTCGGAGAGAGTTCTTCTGTTCCGGCAAAGGAAGACAAGCTCGTCGTTGTTAGGGTTAAGAGAAAAACTTTCCAGTCTCGACTTGACGCTTTCTGTAAGTTCTAGGGTTTTTCACAGTCAACCTTTTTGTTATTTTTGGTTTATTTGAAGCTTAACTTTTTAATTATTCCAACTGTTGTGCACCGCCAGGGCTTGAAATCAATGAGAGGCCAGCCAAACGACCATTGCTCGACTTTGCAAAGCTTTCAATCGATGAATCTTCAAGTAGAGGTTTGTTGAATTTTGATGGTTAACACTTTAAAGTTCAGTATGAGAATTCGGACATTTTTTGAATTTACATAGTATCTAAAAATTACTTTTGTAGTTAAAAAGTAGGTTGAAGTATTAAAACACACTTAAAATATCTCAGTTTTCCGAGGTGCACTATCAAATAGGTTCGAGTTTACTATCACCAACGATTTATAAGAAGACACCTCAACTATCAATTGTATCCTTTTCCTACCTGAACTGTGTTAGTATTTCAGGTAGGGTAAGGGAACAACAGAAAGTTGAAGTGTGTTTTGATATATAGTTGGTGATATTTCAGGTAGGGAACTCGTACACCTTATAATTAAGATATGAAATTTGAAAAAGAGGGAACTTTAGTTGTGTTTTGACCATTAACTCTAAAAAGTATTCGAAAAATGTTTGATAGAAGTTGTAGAAAAAGACAGCTGGTTGACAGAGGTATAGTTCGTTGGATGTTATTTACATATATGCTCAAATGAGTAATTGGTTATTTTGTGGATTTCTAATCTCTATTGTAGTTCAAGAGCAACAAATGCAGTTCTAAGATTGTAACATGCCAGGTCTTTCTATTTTTGATTTCTATACTTATGTACTAATAATTATTTTCAGTTGAGGAATTGAAGAGCAGAAAGGTACTTGTGCAACATGTGGAGACAGTAACTAGTTCAGAAGTCACTGTTGATATCGTGAAGTTTTTTGTGGTTAGTTGTAATATAATATACATTTTTAACTTTCTCATTTACACATCCTATTTTACTACTACTAGTTGCTTCTTTTGCATTGTTCATCTTGCTATTTTGCTGTTGTTATTTTCTTTTCAATCCTGCTTTGATTTCAATTCTTTTGAGCCGAGGGTCTATCAGAAATAGCCTCTCTATCTCTCAAAGGTAGGGGTAAGGTGTGCGTACATCCTACCTTCCTGAGACCCACTTATGGGACCTTATTGGGCATGTTGTTGTACTTGTACCCTTGAAGTGTGAGAATTTTGTAGCACTTGTATTATCAAGCCATACTTTTAAAAGGGTTTCTGAGTTGTTCGTGCAATTATTTAACTAGCTTATTTCTCGCCCTGATAGAAGCTACGTGAGTTTTCTAATAGCTGCATTTTATCAGTCGGCTCCAGCAGATTCTTCAGAAGTCGAAGAGAAATCTGATGCTAGGCGAAGTTTTAGGACAGAAAAGGTAAGCTCTTTCTTGATTTACTTAAGAAGTTTGCATCTACCAGAGCTTCAGCTTAATTATAATTGATGAATGCATGCACTTAATTGATATGTGCAGAAACAAGATCAACTACTTGCCAAGGCAAAGCAAAAGCAAGAGGTATTACCAGAGTTCCATACCATCAGATCTACTTGTGTAGTAATTCAATATTGTTTTTTCACTGTTACTATTTCATGGATGGATCTTTCCTTTTGTACTAGCTAATAGCATTTTAGCCACACAGCATGTAATTTGCTATTCTATTTTTTTATTTGTGGAACGCTTGTTTTCCTTTTTGTCTTTTGTAATAATTTCTAGTGAGGTAAGTCATTATGTTGATGGAGAAACATTTATGTCGGAATGAAACAGAATTACTTGAAGTGGTTTGGTGTTCTAATAGGAGAAGTAATAATAATATAATATTTACTGATAAAAGAAGAAAATGAGAGATAATACAAATTTTACATTCTTTTTTCTTATAACCATGGTGTCTAGATTGTGTGCACCTCGACTAATCCCATGGGATACATGCCACTTCCCACCAGCAATGGTACTATTTGTTTTTGAATGTTACAATCAAATAGTGGTTAAGGATGTAATTTGCTTGTTAATACCCAAACGACATTCTTAAATACTGTTTGATTCTAACATTCAGAAAAAGATTGAATACCAAAGGAAGGAAGGATGACAATACTTGAACAGTTGTGATATTGATACAAGGAAACAAAACTATCTATAGGAACAGTTTACATGACATATGCATATCTGTCTGAAAAAAATAAGCAAGTGGAATATATTATTCATTGTTCTGAAAAAAATAAGCAAGTGGAATATATTATTCATTGTTCTGAAAAAAATAAGCAAGTGGAATATATTATTCATTGTTCTGAAAAAAATAAGCAAGTGGAATATATTATTCATTGTTAGCTGATATATTTGGATTGACCAAGGAAAAAAATAAAGAATGTTGTGAACCCTCAGGGGTTGGCCTACTGGCAATTGACTTGAGCCTTGGGGTTTGCTCCCTTTCAAGGTCTCAAGTTCGAAACCCACTGGGTGCAAACAATTTCTGAGGGCCATCGGACTGGGTAAAAACCTGAATTAACCGTGGTGCACTTGCGGGAAACTCCTTGCCGAGGGCCTGTGCACTCCCGGGATTAGTCGGGGCTCAAAGAGACTCGGACACCCGGTGCAAATCAAAAAAAAAAAAAAAATAAAGAATGTTGTGTGGGGAAAAATTGAAGAAGAATTTTTTTCTGTTAATCACCTTGGTGGAAAATGATCTGAACATTTTTTTAGTATATGATAGTGCGGTCACAAACTTTGTTGCCTACTCTGCAACATATCTTCTGAACTTTCTAAACTCTGCATCTGTAGGTACTTGTTGCTAAATCTAGCTTATGAAACTGTATTGTTAGTTTAGCGAATTCCACATCTGATTTGCTATTATTATATTGTATTCTAGAGGTTTGTGCATGTGATTGAATTCATACATGTATTGGGTTTTGAGGTTTGTGTCGACGGCAGCACTCTTTGCTCTTTTCGTTATTACAATATTATCAAACTTGATTCATTCTATTAACCTTATGGTTTTAAGTGGGTTTTGAATAACCTTAATAGTGGTTTCTTGTATAGTAGATTCACTTATCTTTTCTCCTAATTAAATGGTTCAAGGCTTTTTAAGATTTAGCTTATCTTGCTCTTCCCTCCTTTAGGATTTGTCGAAAAATGCCCGGTTTGAGCAAATATGGAAAAGCAGAAAAGAGAAGAGAAAACTAATGCACAATGAAGAGCTGAATGAGATGTGTCGACTATATGATGTTATTCGTGTTGATACTGAAGAAAAAAGCCATGAAGTGCAAGAGGAGTAAGTGTTTTCGTAATTACATGCTAGCTTCATAAGTTACTGTCGCATGTGTTATCTTTTTCCTTCACAAATGAAAAAGAGCTGGTTTTATGACATTAATGCAGATGCAGGACTACCGAGCTGGAAGATCACAAGATGATGTCCCAATATTTGCCTCTTTTACGAGAAGTCATGCCAAGTGCTGCTGAAGAAATTGAGTCAGAGATTCATAATTACGTCTCGAAACAAGGTTCTATATTGCTTCTTCGCTTTTCCAGGGATTTGTTTTCAAATTCAATCTCATGATTTGCTCCCCCCCCCCCCCCCCCCCAAGGAA
>NW_006239053.1:1307385-1355622 GCF_000226075.1 Solanum tuberosum
GTTTTCCCCCCCCCCCCCCCAGCGCAAGGGAATCTCTATAGGCTATAGGTTGCCCTATGAAGTTTTATCAGCTTGACAAATTTCATTAATTTATTTATGTTCTGAAACAAGATGAAATGGTAGAAATTCTAGCCTATCATCACTGGCCATTTCACCCATGCTTCTAGGAAAGGTACTCCAGCTAGAGTTCTGGATTCATTCCTAACCAATAGAATATTGAATGCTTTCCCTTCCCGAGTCTATGGAAGGGTCACTACTGTGAATTTGGCCAAATGGGCACTGGAGCTTGCTGTCTATTTTCATGTTTATGTGAGTGTATTGAAGGTTATGCTAATTCCTGTGCAGCATCTTCAGATGGTTATGTTTATGACTATTATACTGTTAAGAATGATACCAACCCTGACAAGGATATTGCTAGCCCTTTTCCATTGTAAGGATTCATACAACAAATAATTTTCTTCATACGGTATCTTTACTTTTCAGCTCTTACTAAAATAGTTGATGCGGTTGTTTTAGGGTACAAGTTGATGAAGATGATGATTACTATGACGGCCCTGATCATTCAGACTACGAGTCTGATGATTCCAATGGTCATCTCTCTTGCCTTTCCACTCCGTTTTAGTATCTTTGTTATTTAAGGTGTTAGAAATGGTTTGATATTTGAGTTTTCTTTTTCAGCTGAACATAATCCCTGGAATGATTATCCGGATGAAGAGGAATCTGAAGATGAGGATGAAACCCAGGCATCAAATGACGAATCAGAAGCTTCAAGCAGCACTTCTGAGGAACAATATGGATCTGAAACTGTTGGTGTGATTTCTTTTACAAATGAGGATGTGGGCCGTGAAGACTGGACAGATTATGCAGATCCAATCCTTGAAGGTGATATATATGGTGAGTCCGATGTTGAAGCTTCCGATGATGATGAGGACATATGGTGATCATCACTACAACACCATGTTTAAAATTTCTCATCAGTACCTATATCGTGCATACCTGTATATGTCTTTGCAGATCATAGTTAACCTTGCGTTGTGGGATGACATGTAGTTATGTGTTTTGAACTTTGCTAATTCTGCTATCTGGGGTAGTGGTGAATTGCATGTTGTTATGTCATTGGGCAAAGATCTTTTCCCGAGCTTTCGCTTTTCTAAAACTAATTTTGCCAGTATTGTAAATCTCAGCTGGGTTTCCCTACCTCTTAACTGTAGTCGTCTAGTTTAATGATTTATGATTATGTCGTTGTTTTTCAGTGTTGTCCAGCTTGAGTTCTAGTTAAATAGTGTGTGTGGACTCGTTAAATCTTACTCTTCGGGGTCATTTGGTACACAGCATGAGATAGTATCCAATCTGGTACAAATAATTTCGGGATTAGCTAATACCTCTAATCGAAAATTTGGTATTATATCCCATGTACCAAATAACCTGCGTGTATCGTTTGTGCTCTTTCGAGAATTGCTGGTATCAGAGTGCAAACATAGTATACACTTATCAGATTTGATGGAACAAAGGCTGGAAATATGTAATTATTTGTTGGTGGAAACTTCACTAGGTATTTACTCTCAATTTTATTTTATCATGATTAAGTCATAAATAAGGTAAAAATATGTGGGAGTACTCTCTTTGTTTTTTTTTTTTTTTTTTTTTTTTTTTTTTTTTTTTTTTTTTTTTTTTTTTTTTTTGTCTGGTCTTGACTTGACACACTATTTAAGAAAGTAAATAAAATGTTTCAAAAACATGGTCTTAAATTAAATATTAAATGTGTTATGTGGAAAATTAGAGTTAGATAGTTGAGTGAGTAATAATTAACTATGGTTTAGTTATTAGAATGATGTGTGAAACATGTCTCTATAACTTTTACTAATTTTGGTCCTTGTCTCTACAATTTAACATTTAGGTGTCATTTGGTACAAAAATTAATAATGTAGGGATTAGTAATGTTATACGTAATGTGAGGCTTTATTTTTTTATCACGTGTTTGGTTTACTGTTTTCCATCTAATTTTGTGTTTGAATTAAAATTTTACAAAAAAACTTCTTTATAATTATATCCTCGGATCATTATGGAATTTTCTATTATACGTAATTGGGTCAAAATAGATAATTATCGGCCAATATTTTTTTTGTGGCCTTCTAACTAGCTAGGGGAAGAACAAGTTTGTCGCCATGTTTGCTATTTTCTCACTTGAATTATTTGAGGGTTAAATTATTGTCATCTTAATAAATTAACCACTCACCACAGATCAATTTTCAATTTTAAAAAGATAGACCATCTATTATTAAAATCGAAACGACAATAAATGATCGTAAAATCAAATAAAATCAAATAAATCATCTACGTTTACACATAAAAAATTCAAGTTGTAGCTTTAAGATGTATGCAATTTTATAAATTGTTCAAAATACAAACAATTAGAAAACCACATATATATCAACAAATAATACATTTAATTAAGATTACAAACGTCATATAGTGATATATTTGTCTTTTTAATTAGTAAATGTTAAACAACTCGCATTTCAAATACTATATTGAGTTGTATTGAATTTATTTAGCAACAAACAACTCTCTCTAAATAATAAAATTTGTAAGCTAATTTATTTAAATAAATTTACTAGCATAAATATAAAATATAAAATCATGAAAATAAATAAAATGAAAAAAAGGATTTGAGGGGTATTTTGTGTTTACATAGATTAATACCATGACATCAAATCATATGTATTCTAGGGTGTACAAAATCGAATCAAACTGCAAATCAAGTCAAATCGAAAAAAAAACCTGACTAGTGATTTGGTATTGAAAAAAAAGTCCGACTATATTTGGGTTGGTTTGATTTTAAACTAAAAAACAACCCGAGACCAAACCAACCCGACATTATATATATAATTTTAAATTTATTTTATACATAAAAAAATTACTTTGATATAATTTTTAAATATTTCTTATACTTCTTCATAGTTTTTATCTTTTAATATATTATTTCATGTTTGAAAGTTAGAATTCTTAATGTTCCAATAAAGATTATAGTCTATATATATTGGTAATTATAATAAAGCTTAAATCAAAATCAAATTAATACTAATGCAAAAAGAAAATCAATTAACACTAAGAATGACAATAATATTGAATATTTGTTCTTTAGTTTTACATTGGTTTAGACAATTAAAATACATAATCTAATTTTAATTTCCTTTAATATTTAGTCATGTAACTAATACTTATTAAACTTATTTTAGCATGATTTAGTACTTTTAAATTATGATCATTTTCAATATAACTTATTAATTTGCAATATTTGTTTTACGCTATTTCATTATTATTTTTTATTGAATATTTTAGTGTCATTGATCATATCATATTTTGTGTTATTCTTTTTCTTAAGAAACACCTTAGATAGTTGTATTTTGGTAGGACTAAAGAAATATTTGAAGTACAAGTAAATTATATGTTTGTATGAATACTTTATCGAAAAAACTCGAAAATCCGTAAAAGCCCGAGGTTGAAAAACCCGAGTTATATTGGTTTGGTTTATAAATTTAAAAATCCGACACAAATGGATTGGTTTGATATTTGAAAAACCCGAACCAACCCGGCCATGTACACCCCTATTATTACTAATACCACCAAATAAAAGGTATTAATTATACATCCTATAATAACACATTGAGTATTTAATTAGCAAACCCAAAATTTCTATCAAACATAATACTAAACAATACTATATGTATAATACATAAATTATTTCTCTTAATACTCCCTACCAAACGAATGCTTAACCTTCAAGGTTACAGAAATGACCATCAAAAGCAAAATTAAATTATATATCAAAGATATAATTACAATTTGCAAACATCACATCAATAACTGGGAGCCGCAGATTTGTCCTCTATACAAAAGATTAATTAGTTAGTGCTGGAAATCATATAACCATGCAATCGATACCTATATTTAATTAGTAGCTACTAGCTAATACTGAAATATAGACTATGGCCACAAGTGAGGGATCTCTATTTATTTGACGTAAACACTTGATATTGATAAATTTTTAATTTGCCGTTAAGTTGAAAGTTTAATTAATGCTGAGGATGATACCTATTATAAATAAGTAATAGCCACTATCTGATAAAGAAATATAGACTATGGCCACAAGTAAGGAATCTTAGTCTGTTTATTTGGTGTAAACACATGATACTGATAAATTTTTATCTTACCGTTGAATTAAAGTTTAATGCGGAGGATGATACACACTAGACACTTCTCAATTTTTAATCATGATGGGTAATTTAAATAAAATCTTGGGAGTCCCAAAAAGTCTAGGATGAGATTCCACTTTGCAGTTACTTTGAACTTGGAGGAAATTCGGTTTAATTTAAATGCTGGAAAAATCTAGAAATATTCATTCACATATACTATTGGTTAGGTCTAGCAATTAAAGGACCATTTACTTTGGGAGTAATTATATTTTGATGACTCCCACCATATAACCAATAAAATCAATACTGACAAAGCTAACATAGGTTCACAGATCAACTATTTAACAAGATAAGTCCTTAGTTGGTTTGGCTTGGTCGCACTCACGACCAGTTAAGACTAAAGTTTCATTAAAAAGTTTTTTCATGTGGTAGAACGTAGTGGATTTATACTACTACAAGAAAAAAGATATGTAACCAAGGTTATAATTTGGTGACCAATAAAATAAGTTGAGAATCCATGAGCTATGTTTTCGATTCATATCTCAGCAAAGGCAAGAAATTACATAAAGCAATTTTTTCTCGTTTCAACCTTGATAGACAGAATTACATGATAACAACAAGGGAGAAAAAAAAGCACAAAAACTATACGAAATAATTAGGTGAGCATGACAGAAGAGACATGAATTGATTGAATGAAAGATGAGATATTGGATAGTGATTATAAAATAAGTATAGATTTGAATGATCATGTTACTTCCGTCATCGTACTATTTGTTATTTATCATTTTTTTTCTCCGTTAGTTTCTATTGTTTCTTCGATATTATTGTATTTTCTTTTTGAGTTCAGTGTTTGTATCAAAAATTAAATAACTTTTCTATTTTTACAAAGTAGGTGTAAGATTGTGTACACCCCAGCTTTCTTAATTAGACTCTACTTAAAAAATTACAACCGAATATATTATTGTTGAACGATCATATTACTATTTATGTTGGTGCATGCCACCCTTTTCACACAAGTAACAAATACAACTTGCCATGTTGTTGTAAACATCCTTGAAAATTTCTAAACAAGAAAGTTTTATGTCAAACAAACATGAAATAGAAAAAGGGGTATAGGAATATATCTATAAGTATCGAAAACTACAGAAAACAATAATTAATACGAAACAAATATCATGCCAAAGTGCCATATATAGATATAAACATAATTATTTTTATTAGTATTAGAAATAAAAATAAAATTATGTGAGTCTAATTATGAAGTTAAAGAGTCCAACACTCTTAATTCACTTAGTTACTTAACCAAACTGCAAACCAGATTTTGCCCTCTTTGATGTTACGTTTACAACAAATTTTATACTCAAAATATTCTGTTTTAGCATATTTTACAGCCGCAAATATTATTTCAAAAATTTTAATTTTCTTACTTTTAAAATACACGCAATTATAATGAGCCTTTAATGCCTCCTAAACCTTAAGTGGTGGTTCCTAACTATACACATCTTCTATTTCTCATGCCACCACAATTTTCTTTTCCATAACAGCAATGTTCAAATCAACTTAGGTATATAGTACACGTTTATTGTTTCATGGAGTATTTATTATTTTTCACTAGAATATGTGAAATCAAGTCTTTTTAAGTTAATAATATGTACATATTTGATGAATTTTCTAAGATTAAAAAAATTGCATCAAAATTACTAGATTTGATTGAGCACCTAATCGAAGCTATAGCTCCGACTCTAAAGACATGTATATTGTAATTCTGACCATCAATGCTTAGACAAATAAAAGAATTTATCTACCTTATTTTGATCTGAGCCTAATTTACAATCTTTCATCATTTTCTCCCGTTTTGTTAACTACTTAATCAGACCTTTGAGTTTCTTTTGAAGAAAGCGCAAAATCAAAAATTCTGACAAGAGGAATAAAAATATGTGAAAATGCAATAGTAGCGATACAAAGGTGTGATCGAAAGTAGTTTTGAGTCATTTTTTTCCCACTACACTAGCAAAATTCTTAATATAAAAGGATTGAACAATTTATCTCACACACACTAATTCCCCGTTATGTGTGTGGTTTAGAAAAAGATCGAACCATAATAATTTAGTGTATGCAATCTTATTTTTCATTTTGTAAAAGACTATTTTATTAGCTCAAATCCATAACCTCCTAATCACATATATGCCAATCATTTTACCAATTACAAGAAATTGCTCCCTTCAATTTGTCATGCATATGCAAAATTAATAAAAATATGTCTTACCCTAGAAAAGGGAATTAAATTGAAAAGACCTTAATATTACGAACGAAAAAAAAGTAATTTACCTTTCTTCTACTTTACAATCTATATATTAATTATAGAATATTTTGGCTTTCTCCTTTTTAGTCTAAAAAATATTCTAATAGTATGTACTTTTCTTTCAAGTCTAGAGTACATTAATTACAAAATTATTTAATTTCCTTTTAGTTTAATACCTATAAGGAAAATAACATATTATTTTTTATTTTATTCTCTTTACTTATTTATAAATAGAGACGTACTCTTCTATATAAATAAATGCATAAATCAATACAAAAAAATATCATTCGTTCTCTCTTTAATTTTTCTCTCTAATTTCTTCGCTTCCATAACCGTTTGGTTAATTTTCTCCTCCCCATCCATCCAACACCTTCGACCATCCCACCCCCGCCACTCAGAACTCCCACTTCCCTACTTACTTACCAAGTACAAAAAAATAAGTAGGTAACTTACTTATATTTAAAAAAAAAAAAACATTTTCCGTGAAAAATATTTCCCCGTCATGCCAAACACATACGTACATGTGACTCAGGCCCTGCCTCCTGCCAAGCACATTTTCACGTAAACAACTCCTATGCAAGATATTTCCCATCTATAAAACTACACATATTCTTCTTCTTTTATTTATTATTACTCATCAAACTTTAAACATCTCTAGTTTTTTTTTTTTTCGAATTTAAAAAAAGAACTGAAATGTCTAAACAATGGATGAGCTTAGTTGGAGCATTATGGTTACAATCAATGGCTGGAACAAACTCAAATTTTCCAGCTTATTCTTCGCAAATAAAAAAACTTTTATCAATTTCTCAAATTCAACTCAATAACTTAGCATTCGCTTCAGATGCTGGAAAATTACTTGGTTGGTTTGCTGGTATTGCAGCTAATTATTTACCCCTTTGGTTAGTTCTGTTAATTGGTTCAATACTTGGACTGATTGGTTACGGAGTACAATATCTTTTTCTCACAAATCATATACATTCATTATCATATTGGCATGTTTTTTCACTCACTTTTTTAGCTGGAAACAGTATTTGTTGGATTAATACTGTATCGTATATCGTATCGATTCAGAATTTCCCTTTAGATAGACAAGTTGCAGTTGGAATATCAACTAGTTATATAAGTTTAAGCGCTAAGATTGTAACGGATATAGTTGATGTTGTCAACGTTTTCACCCCGAGTAAAAGGGCTGAAACGTATCTACTGATGAACTCTGTTTTGCCCCTGTTTTTTGCCATTGTTGTTGCTCCAGTAATTCGGGATATGAAGATTGGTAAATCGAGGAAGTTATCAGATGGGTTCCGAGTTATGTTTGTTATAACTATTGCAACGGGGATATATGCTGTGATCACTAGCTTAAAGCCTGCAATTTCGAAGTTATTGCCAAGTTTGTTGAGTTTAATTGGAATGGTGATTTTTTTGTTGTTACCAATCGTCGTCCCGTTGTTTGAGAGTATGAAAGAACATTGGAATAGGAAATGTTGGATAAGGAGAGATCCAAGGATTTGTGATTTGAGTAAATTGGAGGAAGATATTAAAACACCAGAAGAGGTAATTAATTGTGGGGTTAAAGAGGATAATGATGCTGGATTTGCTGTAATGGAGGAAATTGGACCTAAGAAAATGTTGATGAAATTGGATTTTTGGTTATATTTCTTTGTTTATTTGTTTGGTGCAACATTGGGTTTGGTTTATTTGAATAATTTGGGACAAATTGCTGATACTCGTGGATTCACTGAAACTTCTTCATTGGTTTCATTATCATCTTCATTTGGCTTCTTTGGTCGTCTTCTTCCTTCACTCTTCGACTACCTCTTCTCCAGGTGCAAAATTCTCTCTAAATGTTTTTTTTTCTTATCTGGTATTCGAAATTTACTGACTAATTAGATTCATGATGAAGTCAAAAGTTTCGCTAAAAATATTCAAGGTTTAATATATGTTATATGAATAAAAAATAATTTTTAAGGTATATTCACAACATAAACCTATCAAAAGTTAATTATTTTTTAAGTTCAAACCAGAAATATTTAGTTTTGAGAAATCGTGTTTGTTGTCGTCATGTTGGATGTGTAAATAAAGACTTGGATACCCTTAATGGTGTGAGGTCTTTTGAGGAAAATCATGATGGCTTGTCTCAAAACGAACAATTTCACATCATCTTAAAGAGTATTCTTGAATTGTTTTAGCCCAACAATGGATATGAGAGTCAATAATTTGACAAAATGAGTATAGGAGATGACAGTGATAGCGTAGAGTCCGACTTAGTGCCTTTGCTACCTTTACCCGTAGTTTCAAGAACACATACATACAAAAAAAACGGAGGGGGCATAAAACTTAGTTCAAGGACGGAATTGTTAGGTGTATGTGAACAAGGTCTACGTTGGTAGTTGAAAAGAAAAATTAAGTTACTTATAAAGTGTTGAATACTCTTAATGATGTGAGATCTTTTGAAAATAATGCAAGATTGATCCAAAATCATACTATGAGTATTCTTAGATTGTTTTAGCCCAACAGGCCACACTTCTTGAGTTTTCTCTCTTCATATTTTCTTTTAATCTAATACTGCTCGATATTTATTGGACTGATTAATTATGATTTATGTCATGGAGTCGCACATGGTCCATTTAAAGATAAACGTTCCATACTCAAAGTTTCATTAATTTTGGAAGATAAAATCTGAAAACATAGAAAAATGATGGGCACTATTACACCATACTTCTTGCTGGTTGTTTTAATGCTTTTAATGCAAAAGCAATTCTTGTAAGAATGTTAGTAGTTGGTAGTAAAATTTATGGAGCCGCTTGTTATGGTGACATTAATTTGTGTGTGATAATTAATATCAGAAAACCCAAATATAATCATCACCATTCATTTCATTTTTTCTTCTGAATTTTTTAGACCAAGTATTTTCATGCATTTAATTCACTAAATAAAAATCATCATAAGTATATATTAACTAGCCTGGTATGGTACGTACTTCGTGTTCTTATATTAAACACAAATATTAATTTGGTATTGCCTGGCTTTAAGCAACACAAATGTCAAATCAAATTATACTTGACATGAGATCTAATTTGGATTAGGACACATAGATGAAAGCGCAAGTTATACAATATTTGGCCGGTCAGACAAAATAATTACATCCATTAGCTAAATAATACATAACGTATACACTAATTACGTATAACTTGTGTATATTATATATATATATATTTGCCGGCTATTTTTTTAGGTCTCAAAATTTGTAGATTAATTACTTTTATCTATTTTCTCTGTTTCAATTTACGTGACACACTTTTCTATTTAGTTAGTCTAAAAAAGAATGACACATTATATATTGAAAGAATGTCTTAGCCCAAAAATAATTTTGATGTGTATAGTTACCGGTTATTGTCCTTTGCTTCACTTGATAGTGTAAATATTCTTTTTACATGGTCACTCCGTTAGACCATATACTAAAAATAATTGATGACGATGAGTGATCATCGTGGACAATGTAGGCCCATTATGAATAGTTGCGCGTTATTATAGGTCAATTTAATTAGATGGTTCAGAAAATTTATATACTATCAGTGTTCAGAACTAAAACTCGTCGATTTATTATTTATTTCAGGAGTAAATATGCAATATCAAGACCAGCTACGATAGCAGTGACACTAGCACCAATGACAGGAGCTTTCTTTTTACTACTCAACAATAGTCACATTTGTCTTTATATTAGCACAGCTATAATTGGAATTTGCACTGGAGCAATTACTTCAATTTCAGTTTCACAAACAGCTGAGCTATTTGGGACCAAAAATTTTGGTGTTAATCACAATATTGTGGTAGCAAATATACCAATTGGTTCATTTATATTTGGGGATTTGGCAGCTATGCTTTATAGAAAACAAGAAAATTCATTAGGAAGTTGTTTGGGAATTAAATGTTTTCAAACAACTTTTATTATATGGGGTTGTCTTTGTTTACTAGGAACTTGTCTTGCTTTTATTCTTCATAGAAGAACACAAAAATTTTATACACATTTACGTGGAGGAAATTAATACTACTATATAGTATTAACTTATTAATCTATGTAATAGTATTGTTTAGTGGTAAGAGTATCGACATATATAAATTCTGTATATAGTATATATAATGTAAATAAAAGATAATGTAATGTCATCATATATATAAATGGCATTTTTAGCCGAATGAATTATAGTTGATGATTCTCATTATGTTTATTTTAACGGCGAAATCAGGAATTTACTACGAATAATTTTAATTTAATATATAATATTGTTTATTATATATACATAATATAATTTTTTGACGAAAGGTGTTAAACTGGTTACTCATCCGTCTATTCTTTTTTACATATATATGCGGTATTATTTTATATGCACGTTATGTTTTAGCGAGATGAAGGATATTCAACTGACCATCTTCAGTCTACGTGGCTATGCCATGGGACGCATCAAAATTCTCCATGTGTAACTGATTCTTATTTGGCTATAGGTGAAATCGAGAATAAAATATCTAATGAAGGATTTATAAATCGATGATGAAATATTGTTGGAAAAATATGTCAATTTTCTCCTGTTGAACTCAAAGACACGAAGTCATGATATTATTGCAAAAGAATTAATTAGAGAAGTAAATTTTTGATGTATTAGAATATATGAGGTAGGTGTGATCCTTAAATAAAAATGTACCAATTTATCAGTGCCAACTGCATTTTTAATGAAAACAATCTTTGGGACCCCAATAATAAGACCATATTAAAGTTCACTATCCATGGTTTTAAAAATAGGGGGTACGTGGGAGGCCGTATCACAGTTTTATGTATGGTCACTATAGATAAGAAAATTGTTGTCCGTTTGGCCATGACATTTAGTGGTACGTGTTTGGACAGTTTGGATTTAATATGAAAGTTTCGATTAATTTAGTAGAATTGGACCTAAAATCTTTTCAAGCTTAAAACTGAACTAAATACTCGCGCTAATATTTATAATTCAGATATGAGAGTTATTCATGAACAGCTAGAGCCTAGAAGAGAAGTTATTTTATAATTCTCTTAACCATTTTGTGTTCACATATGTAAACAATAACGTCGTAGATTATGGCCATATATTATCTTTCAAAGCAAAAGTAATTATGTGACGTTTTCTCTCTCTTATATAGTAGTAATTCCTATGTTTATAAGTATAATATATATTATATACTCCACTCATTATTATTCTCCAAAATATAAAGCAGAAATATATAACTCAAAAACAAATTAAACGTACTACTCATATTATATTGAGTGTGAAAGTCAAAAATTTCATTAAAGATATTCAAGATTGAATATATATGAATAAAAAAATAGATCTATACATTTCATACAATTTTCGATATACATAATATAATTTTTTCAACAAAAAATATGCAATAATTGATCACCCTAAGCGACATGTTGCTGCGCCACTGATTATATTATTATTGTGATGTGATTGCTATTTACTTATTAGAACACCCATTCACCCACTGCGTACTGTATTACATTTAATATATGATCTTTAAAATCTAATTACTCGACCAAATGCATCTTATTCCTACATGATTGGACATCAAAATTATTGATTATTTTTAAAACAAATCTAATGTACAATAATTAGTATTCGAGACCAAACAATTGGATTATATACTAATGAACCTAAAAGTTCTCAACCACAATGCATTTGTCTTAGGTAGGACATGTTTTACCCTAAAAGACTTCCTAGCTCGGAATTAATTGAACTCCAATGCATGTAATGTATATGACGATTAGAATAATCCAGCGAGCCATATATAATATTCCCTATGTCTCAATGTATGTGGTACTTTCCATTTTTCTAGAGTCAAATAGTTTAAATTTGATCAAAAATTTGTGCATGAAATCTTCAAATTTTTTTAAATGAAATTTATATATTTGTAAAAAGTACTATAAGTCACAATAATTGGCAATTCAAAATAATTAAAAGATATATGAAAAATTTACAATCAAAAACTTGTTTGAATCTCGAAATCCGAAAAATGCCACATAAATGAGAACTTGAGAGAGTACTAATGAAATTTCAATCACTATTAATTGGTACAACAACAAAAACAGTAATTTTTCTCATCTTATAAAGTCTAAAACAGACCTGCAAATAATAAATTTTGGGAGAAATTCTTGATGGAGGACTATTTAAAGAAAAGGTGGACAGATGAAAGTGTGTTTGGTATGGAGGAAGACATTACTCAGAAAATGTTTTTCATTTTTTCGCATATTTGATTGGACAAAATATTTCAGAAAATATTATTTCTGAGAAAACGAATTCCTTAAAAATGAGAAGAATGACTTCTGCAATGAAAGTAGGGAAAATTAATTTCATAAATGACATTTCAAGTTCATTGTTTCTTTTCCGTTCCCACCCAACACCCTAATCCCTACCCCTTGGCCATCCCACCCTGAAACCCCCGCACTCCCTACCCCATCTCGTCCACATAGTATTTTAATAAATTACATATAGATATATATACTCGAATAATATTTTTTACTTAGTACCAAATACTAAAAAAATAATTAAAATTTTCACTTATACTTTCCAACAAAACATTGTCCTAGGGATACATTTTTTTTTTGTACCAAACTTATTTAGGAAGAATAAGTGAACTGAAGAAGTAAAGTGGGCAACAAAGTTTGTTAAGAGTTAGACATTTATGTTAATTTACTTTGTATAGCCAAACTATCACATGATACTGTCCTCTAATAAGTTCTTTGTTTTATTCCATATATATGTTATTTCCCCTTTTTCAAAGCCTTATAGAAGGACACAGACCAGGCACCAAGATTGTACTTCACATGAGGATTATAACTGTTAAGAGTAATAAAATTAATGATGTCATTATTTGAGGTGAAAAGGTTGTGGTAGATGATCGATCAGAAGATGGTAAAATTAGTCCATAAAAATATAATCTACTCAGCTTGAGCGGGTTGAGCTTGACATATATATCTATATATATGCATAGCAAATCAATTTAGGCAGAGTCTAAGCCAGCTTATAATTTGGGCTAAATACAATGAGACTTCTTTACAACAGTTATTCTATACGAAAAATTTCATTATATAGTGGCCAAATTTTTTTCTTTGAAATTGTTTTTCATGTCATATTGTTAATATTACATGTTTTCTAAATAACATTTCGTTATATGAGTCAAGAAAAAGATTCAGACAAACGGTGTTATTATAGAAAGATTTGACCATATATAATTTAAATTGATCCATAAGAAAACATGTCAAAATAATAAGAAACTCTATTTTTTAAAATATGTTATATGTAAAAAGTTTTATAGTTTTGTTTGATAATTAGACATATTATTATGGAAAAAAAATGGAAAAAGAATTTTATAAAAATAAAGCTCGGTTAGAGTACTTGGGAAAGTTCAGCTATCACCTATATATATTGTTGTTGTTCAACTTATCTTAAATTTGGGAACCCATCATGATTCATGGCACAACTTATCTTAAATTCACTCGCTTATTTAACCCCCCTAAGATGTCGCAGATAAAAAAAAAGGGTTCGATTTAGCACAACGTATACTATACTCGTAGATAGTAAAATATAAATATATTTAATTTTCTAAAGCAACCACCAAGTTGAAGGTAGGGCGTTGAAAATAAATGGAAAATTTTAGTTTTACTCCTTTTTTTAGTGGAAGTTATACTCACTTGATTATATCTAGATGTATTTTTTATTTATATATTATGGATCTTTTGACTTGTATGTCTGCTTAGAGAAAAACATTGGACTTAATTATCAGATCCTTCGACAATTAGCCTGTTCACACTAATCACCAAATTACTAATCCAATAGTCCTTTATTTGTATGGAAATTGAACAAACCCAACCAATTAATTTTATAATTATGTATATCAAATGTGAAATACGAACACCCCAACTATCATATAGCTTTAGACTTTTTATTATTTGTTTATAATTTTTATCTTTTAAAAGCTACTTTTTGTGAATACATAGTGATAGTGGCTAAGTAAAAGAGGAAATAAATTGATTGAAGCAACATATCACACCATTATGGTGCAGGATGGAAAATAACAAGTTGGTATTCGAAATTTATTTACCTGATTAATTTAAATTTGTACAAGTATGGCTCGTCGATCCCGTTAAAGGAGAGGTGCTTTTTATTTGAAATTTTTTTAATTTAACAAGATTTGAAGCTGATATCTCTTATATTAATAGCTGAAAAATTGAATACATGTTATGTAACTCGTAAGTCAACAATAAATATTTATTCAAATCAGATCGATGTTACACCAACTCAATTCAATTTACCATGGTTAAGTTACCAAATTAAGGAAGAATATGCTATCTTGTCCTTCTAGAGAATCTTTACTGTTTGACCCCAGACAATATTTTACTACTCCCACTGTCCGAGTTTATGTGACTCACTTTCCTTTTTAGTCGGTCCAAAAAAATAACACATTTTTATATTAAGTAACAATTTAAATTTTAAATAGTTATTCTACCTTTGATGAAATGATTTAAGTAACACAAATATCTCACTTATTTTAGACCACAATTTTTTGAAAGTCTATCTTTCTTTCTTAAACTTTGTGTCAAGTCAAACTAACTCATATAAAACAGAACGAATGAAATATATATATATATATATATATATATATAAACGGGTAGATTATCAACAAGCTACTTGAGTGAACTTTGACCTAATTCATACATAAATGGAAATTAAAGTCAAAGATTCGACCATAATCATCATCTATAAAATGCAACAAAAATGTTAATCTCCTTCATCATTACCAGCAGAAACTAATTAACTTGCTGTTTATGTCATACATTTTCAATAGTCTTCTTAATTAAGATGGCATTTTACTTGTCTGTATTTATAATTATATTTTCAGTAATTGGAATTTGTTCAGCCGATTTATCTTCGGACTACTATGAAAAATCATGTCCAAAAGCTATGTATACGATTAAAAACGCAGTGGCAAATGCTGTAACGAACGAGCGACGCATGGGGGCCTCGTTGCTCCGTCTTCATTTCCATGATTGCTTCGTTAATGCACGTTCACTCCTTAACTTTGCTTTTATTTTTGTGTCTCACACAACTGACATAAATTGCATTAACTCCTTAATTTTGCTTTTATTTTTGTGTCTCACGCAGCTGACATAAAAGAGTGACAACACTTCCTATATATATATTTATTAAGTTGTGGACAAATAATGTTAACAATTTCGTTGATTTATTTATTTCAAAATATTTATGTATTTGTTTTTGACAGGGATGTGATGGATCTGTATTATTGGATGATACGTCAGATTTTACTGGAGAGAAATCAGCAAAACCAAATTCAAATTCACTAAGAGGTTTTGATGTGATAGATAAAATCAAATCTCAAATAGAGAAATTATGTCCTGGAATTGTTTCATGTGCTGATGTTGTAGCTGTTGCTGCACGAGATTCTGTTGTGCTCGTAAGTATTTTAGCTAGAGCTCGTTTGATTGTCTTATTTTAAGTGCTTTAAGTCAAAATAGTTTTAGCCCATCCAAACAGACTCCCTCTCCATCAATAAGTTTTAAAAAATAGCCATTTCCTGACTCCCTAAAATAGCTACATCTTCAAAAATCATTGAAAAATAGTCAATTTGTGAATTTTACAACTCTGTCATTAAAGTAATAAGCTCGAACTTAAAAAAGTAAAAGTTAATCATAATATTGTGGATGACTACACGACAATGATATGGAATTTCACTCTTCTTAAGTTTGAAATTCACGATATTGTCATACATTTCAGAAATCATGATATTTATGTCATCAATTTTTCACTTGTTAAAGTTCAAAATCCAAGATATTGTCGTGACTTGTGGTATTTCCACATCAAAAGTGGCTATTTCTTACACAAACTTCCAAACACTGGCTATCTTTCAAAAATCAGTTCTAATAATGGCTATTCCATAAAACTTTACAATTTCAAGTTCCATAATAATTTGGGCCATAATTATGATTAAATTTGTTGGTCTCAGTTAGGTGGGCCTTCATGGACAGTGGAATTAGGAAGAAGAGATTCAACAACAGCAAGTTTGGATACAGCAAATAGTGATATACCTTCCCCTTTATTGGATCTTAATGACCTTATTACTAACTTTGCCAATAAAGGCTTCACTGCTAAAGAAATGGTTGCTCTTTCAGGTAACAAACTTTTTAGTTTTTTCTTATTAAGATGATTTTGTGTAAAAAAATTAAATTTATAACGATAACATATCCAGCTTAATCCCACAAAGTGGGGTCTGGGAAGGATAAAGTATATATGTATACATTATCCCTATCTTGGAGATGGTAGTAGCATTTTTTAATTGAAAATAATAGTTCGAAATGAGTATTTAGGTCCGAATAAAGCAAAATGGACAAGTTATATATATTGACAACATAATACAAATCACTGCGATTTAACAAGATGTAGAAAACCACTTGCCTTTATCTTTCATGTTACTAATTAATTTATGTTGTTAAAGTTTATATTGTCAGTTTATAGAAATTAAATGGAAAAAAAGAAGAAGGAAAGTTTACTAATTGATGTGTATATTTTCATATATAAAGGTGGTCACACGATAGGCAAAGCACAATGTACAACATTCCGACAACGTGTATACAACGAAACAAACATCGATTCATCGTTAGCTACATCGTTGAAATCCAACTGTCCTAGTACTGGTGGAGACGATACCCTTTCATCACTAGATGCAACGACCCCTGTATTATTCGACAACCATTTTTACAAGAACTTGGTTAACAATAAAGGGATACTTCATTCTGATCAACAACTATATAGTGGTGGTTCTACGGACTCTCAAGTGAAAACTTATAGTACTCATCCTATAACGTTCGATGCGGATTTTGCAAAAGCTATGGTTAAATTGGGGAATTTAAGCCCACTTACTGGTACTAATGGCCAGATTCGTACTAATTGCAGGAAAATCAATTAATTAAGTAATTAGCTTGAACCTATATAAATTTTAATAGTATGTTTGATTATGTGTGAGTTAATTTTAAGTTTATGTTGAGAAAAAAAAAACTCAACTTTAATTTATAATGTGTTTGTATTATTTGTTTTAAGAAGAAACAAATGTTTGCGTGAATAAAGACTTTAATTTCCGGTTGTGTTTATTATATATTGTACTTTCACGTTATTGGTCATCACCATGGAGTAGTATTTTTATTTATTTATTTATTATTATTATTATTATTTACAGGGTTAATAATATTTTTGGTCCATCGATTATTAATAAATTTTAATTTCATTCCTATGGTCCGTTTAAGTAGCATTAAAGTTTTCATTTTGAAATGAATAAATAAATTTGGACCATTTTTAGATTTACGCGTCTCATTCTTGAGCAGGGGCCATGCTAATCTTTTTGTATCATTCCAATTTTATCGGGTGTCCAAGAAGGGACATTAAAGCTTCAATTAATTGAATTGTGTAAATTTAATCTACTAGCTTGTGAATATTAACAAATTCATCATATAATTATTAATTATTTCACTTTTTAATTATTTATGTGTTATGTTAAGTTTGTGTTGTTACACCATATTTGACAGTAATATTGATTATATTGATTAATAATAGTAAAATAGAATACATATTTTTACGTGAAATGACCTTAAATACATATTGTTGGTATAGTATATTACAAATACAATAAATTACCGTTGAAAATAAAATGTCAAAAAATGAATAAATAATCATTCAGACTGAGGTGCGAATATATCTTACTCTTTTTAAGGAGAGTTAAGTCCACTGCAACATAATCTACACTTATCCAACAGATTATTTAAATGTCACTTAATTGAGTTTCATATTTCATAACCTATATAAAAAAATCGGATTATTTTTTAGTTAAACCACCAACATCTTGAGATTGAAGAACTATTTTTTTATAAGAATAATCTTGAGAAAGAAAGAAAAAATAAAATAAAGATGACTCTGCCGCCTGAATAATTAACACATATATAATATCTACGTTTAATTCTGTTTTTATGTTAATATTCATCTAAGTTGACTTACATGAATTGAAAATATTTTAATTAAATGGCCATTGTATACTTTATAAAATCTACATATTTTTCAAGACAAAAATGGGAACCATATACGAATTAATGGCTGCAATTGCATTGAAACTAATTAACAACCCATGTGATCATGACTTAGTAATATGAATAGTGTCTGCCTAATTTTATAATATTCCAATATTATTTTTATGTAAACATATATATACTAAAATCATTTTTAAAATATAGTCGTAGCATTCTTTGACTGATCCAAACCCTCTCGACTTAGATAAACTTAAAAGACAGCAATAATAATAATAATAATAATAATAATAATAATAATATATCAAATGTAATGCATCAAGTTACTGTGAAATACTTATTGGTATTTAGAGGATATCTTAATACACATATATAGTTTTTGACGATTTCTATATATGAACCTTATATTATATTATATTTTAGATCTGCCTCTGTTAGCACGTATGTCAGTGCGCTAGTTGGCCAATGGTAATCTTGTCAAGAAAAAAAACAGGTGACATGGACAGGAGAAAACTTCACAAAATGTGCTTTGACAGCGAGCGAAGTCTTTGAAATTCAATCAGAACAACATTTGGTGGGTAGGATATAGAATTCCTATCTAAATCGTGTGGATCACAAAATGAATCTATGATTTCAAGTATATTTCCATCGTATTTTTTTTTCTATGTTAGTATAACTTATTTCTTTTATATTACTTGACAATTTAAAAATTAATTTAGAATAGAGTGGCTAGCTAGGCTATGATATAACTAATCCTACTCTTTTGACGAGCTCCACACGCCAAGAAAACCCAAACCACATACGTAATATTATATAAAAGATACATTCCTTGCTGAAAATTTAATTAATTAATTGACACCATATATAACTAACACACTTGTAAGTTTGCAAGCTTAGGAAAATGAGATTCTTTTCATCGTTTATGTCAAATTAAAACTCAACCGTCCATAGAGAAAATTGCTCGAATGATAATTACCCCACAGTACTTTTAATCGTAAGTCTTTGAGTTCGACTCACTAAAGGGAGCAAAAGAGTGGAAGCTCTTAAGGAAACGTAAAATAAAATATATATTTTTAAAAAAAAATCAAACATGAAAAACCTTATTAACGCTATAAGCTATAGCAATAGGGATCTAATTAATTTAGCATCCTACATAGTTTATTAATGGTCACTAATTTGTCTTGACATCAAAAATGATTTTCAGTTGGCTTAAGGAATCTCTCGATACTTGCATAAATCGTTTTTAAAATTAGCAACAACAAATAAGTAGTAATAAAACCGAATAGAGAAGACCTAATTAATGTTACATTATTCGTCAAAACTAGTAATTAAGTCTGGTACAATTTTAGAGGTTTTAATTAGTTATATTTTAAGAGTAAAGATTTTTTACTCAAAAAATGCAATTTAATTAGTTATAGTAGCACATTATCTATTTTTTCAGATTACAATTATATAAAAAACAATAACAATAATATATCCAGTGAATTCATAGAAGTAAGATTTGAAGAGGATAAAATATACGTAGATCTTACCACTACGTTACTATGATATAAAGTACAAATATAACATACATGAACTAGTAGTGTAAAAGAAATTCTTTGACACCATCTATCAGAATTAGAATTCGAAATGAGAATTAATAACTTACCGCAAATTATTATATTTTTTTTTAAAAAAAAAAAGGGTATGCTTGCATGTCTATATAAAATACTAAAAGAAAAATCTCTTCCACATACAAATTAAACAAACAATTAAAATGCACGCAAATTGACCATCACAAAAGCAATGAAAATTAAAAAGACAATTAATCATCATCAAATATTTCTCTAGCTAGTTGTAATTGTCATAATTGGAGATACAATATGGTATGTATATATATAATAAAATGCTCTTACCAATGACAAGTTTGAAAATTAAAAAAAAAAAAACTGAACTAAAAATCCTCCAAATGTCTTTCCTTCAATTGTCTGATCTGTTTCATTTGATGTGACATGACTATTGCTGATCAAAATACGATATGTTATTATTGGTAATGGCACTAAAGTTTGCCACACTAGACGAGGCCGGTGTGTATAAATTAGAAGAAGTTGATGAAGCAGAAGAAGATGATGACGAAACCACCACCATGGAGGGTGGTGGTGGTGGTGGTGGCGGAGTAGGAGGAGCTTGTGGTAACTCAGGTGCCACAGAGGTGGAAATAGAAGCAATAAGACTATTAGCAGCTTCTCTATATTTGTATCTCAAAATTTCAGCCCTAATTGTATTAAGCTCAACTTGTAAATTTTGAATTTGTTGTTGTAGAGTTGAAATTGCACCCATGCATCCATACACTGGATCTCTTAGCCTCACATTTGCTTCATATACCAAACTATTTGCTGCATCTGCCCTTTGTCCCACAGGCACCTCCTAATTAAAAAAAAAGTCGATAAAAGTTACGTTCTAAATTATATATACTGACAGTAAACGAAAAATTATATTATTAACATACTTTAGCCTATTATAGTTTATATGGAAAAAAATGGAGGGGGTTCAAAATAACCTAACATTTTGATGTTGGAACATACCTAACACATTTATATACACCACTAAAATTTCAACAAATATAAAAACTTAAACATATAATGACAACAATTCTATATTTTTTATGGCAAAAATGTTATAACTTATTTCTAATTAACTTTAAGCCCTAGATCCGTCTTTGATTATACAAGCTAGTAACATAGTCAATGATGGAGGGGTGATTTTCATCAAGATGGTTTCATCTATCATATATACACACAAAAATAATTAAAATAATAATCGACCTTGTATATATATAGTGTGATTTTCCTACGAAAGATGATCAACCCCTTTTCGCCACGGTTTACACCAAGACATAACTTATTTTTAGTTTAAGGATAATTATCTTTCAAGCGATCTGATAGTATATCACGGTTGATACATAGAAGTTAAACTCAAATACAAATTGTAGATATATACCATGAGCAACTTGGAGACATTGCTGGCCCCAAAGACTTTATGAACAGCAGCAAATTTGTGAGGTTCAAGTGGGGAAAAATATGGAGAAAAAGGGCATTCCTCAGCACATCTTCTTCTTAGAAGTTTACAAGCAGCACAAGGTGTAACATTGTTCAATGTTGTTCCTCCCCCAACAGGCCCCAACACCTGTCTTCTTCCCATTTGTTGTTGCATATGTAGCTGTGAAATATCTATCTCAGTCTTTAACTTCTTTCCCATCTCATCCGATCTCTCTCTATTCATCACAAAAAAAAAGTCAAATATAAATCAAACCAGAACCAGATTCAGAATTTGAAGTTTGTTGGTTCTGACATGTATTCGTTGAAATTCTCAATAAATATGTAGGGTTTTGACTAGAGCTAATGAATTTTGTTGAACCTCTACCTTCCAAACTAACTCCACCGCGCCGCGCCACATCATGCGACCGAACAAGGATTTTCAATAATGAGATTCAAATTATAAAATAGTAATTAAACACAATAAGAATCTAATTAACAGGATTCACACAAAGTTAACCGCGTATATACAGTATAATTATTTTTTGGTGAATGAACTCCTTGCGGCCCTAGCTCGGCACCTTTGTTCATTTGACCTAATTAATCTAGCTAGTTGATCTTAAAAGGAATTTAATAACAACAACAAAGAAATTATAATGATTTGAACATGTAAATTAATTAGTATTACTTACCTTTCTCTTGACATTCTATAAATGACTTGAGGTTGATGGAAGATAAGATGAAATTAAGATGAAGATAACTGAGTTCTCAAAGGGAGAGAGGAAAATGAGAAAGGGGAGAAAAGGAATTCTTAAAAGGCATGACAAAGGTTAATTAATTACTCTAGAAGAAATAATTAATGTACTTTCACAAGAAACTAAAAAAATACTATTGATTGCCAGCTGAGTCAAATCTTGCTCACGTGTGACTAATTGCACCTATTGACTTTTCATTACTACCAAACCTATGTTTACTTCATTTTAAAAAAAATTAAATTTTGTGTAGCACAATCAAATCAGTTATTATTAAATGGTTTTAATTATTTAAATGATAAATATTTTATAATGTACAATTTTTTTAGGAAGTGGTTGAAAGATTCTCACTCTTAATCAGATGTATCGAATTGAGCTTTTAAAAATAAAAGAAAAAAACTTATTTAGAGTCGTACCTTCAAAATAGATGAATATAATTGGACCTTAATATAAATATCGATCGAAAACCAAATGTGAAAGCAACGAAAAAAAGTCCAATTTCTTGTGATGTTGCCCTTCCTATTTAGTGTCACCGTCAATAACCAAACTCGTTTACCCGTTGAAAATATTTACATGTCGTCTTGGATTCTTACTTCAAACACTTTCAAGCTAAGACAATAACACATGATCATAGCTAAGTTATGTATATATTATACTATTAATTTTTAAGTTCTAGCTACTCGTTTTGGCGGGATAAATGATATATATATATATATATATATATTTTAATCCATCCTTAAAATAATATCACATTTTCTAGAAATAATTCAACATTAACATTAATCTTAATTATCAGTGTGAAAAAATAGGAAACCAGAACCAGTAAATGGTTGCCAATATATGATTCAACTTGTAAATACATCATTTTGGATATCTTTTAGCTGCTGAAACAAAATATAATTATAAAAAAAATATTGTATAATCTAACATAATATAAAAAAGGGAAAATTTCAGAAATAACAAAGATAATAGACATATTAAGGTTTTATAGCTATAGTTTTGGTAATTGCGCTTCATAATTATGTATATTTCGCTTGCGAATATACAAACATGGTAAGTTTATACAAATTATGTACTTATACATTTAACTGTTATTCGGAACTCCGTGTATATATTTCGCTTGTCAATATACAAATACGGTAATTTACTATGATATTTTCATAAATCGTAGTAGCTAGGAGCATATAAATATTTTGGATTTATACAATCAGGAACCAAATTATACAAATTCTGTAATTATACAATCAGGAGTCAGCACCAAATTATACAAATTTTGGATTTATACAATTAAGAAATCAAATAGCAAAATTTCGCGAAACTGTAGTCACAGATTAAAAATAATAAAAACTATAGTTATATTACATAATATACTCTAAATATTTGTCATTTTGCATAATTTTCCCTATAAAAAATCTATTTCAAAGAAAACTTGTTGAATATAATGAAATATTATTATAGAAAATATGATATTTATTGAAAAAAGTATTTTTATGGTATAAAAGTTATACTCTGAGAATTAAGATGTGGGAACATGGAAAAACATTGGGAGGATAAAATAGATATAGTAATTATTTTAGAAAAAGAGAGTGAATGGCTTGCTTTAAATGGAAGGAAAATGCATAGATCTAAGTTTAGTTTGACCCGTATTTTTAGCCTATGAAATCGCCCTCTTGTTGACATCACACCTCACCAATTATTTACTTATCAATAATTAACCTTCACCAATTATATAAGTAGAGTGTAATTAATGCATAAGGGTGAATATTTTGTTTACCAAGGATGCAATGGTCAATGAAGATATGCAAAAACTCATATGGTATTGTATTTTATTGTATTATACTTTGTTCGCTCCAAAAAATAAGTGTCACATAAGCAAATAAAAGTTGCTCAGAGATAATTTTTGCCTTAAGAATTTTAAACAATAATTAGTAATTATTTTTAATTCTAAATTTATATTGAAGAACTATTTCTTATAAATAGTGCTCAATTCTCGAGAAACATCTGATTAATACTCTGAATGATTTCTTCTTAATGGAGGTGAAAAAAAATTAGATGCTTCCATTGATTTTCTAGTGAGGGAATAACTGATTTCTTTGTTACTTTATTTCCTCTCCTTCACATGCCTCATTAATTAAATTCGAGTTTTATATTCTCATTGTTAATTTGTTCATATTTATTATTCAAAGTAGCTGGGAATCTGTTGCCATGCATGTGATTTTCCACATTTTAACGTCATTTATTATAGATAAAAAAATCAAAATACTGTGTGTGTTCATGAAAACTAGAGGCTATATATCCTATATATATACTTAATTTATGTATACAAAGATAATCTATGTATTCAAATTAGTTTAAAATGCTATGCAAGTTTGATTGGGCCCTAATTTAGGATGGGTTGACAAAACTTGGGCCACATGTTCAGAAGAGTCCATTTTTAACTTGGGCCGTGATTAAGATTGGGCTTAATGTTACACATGAATTCCACACTGAATGTGTCCAACAAAACGTGTCTTTGTTCCGATCGTCGTGTAAGTCCTATACAGAGGATAGGTTGATTTGCATAAAGAGAATTTTTTCTATGATCGGATATGAACCATGGTGTACATGAGCAAGCTTCGTAAGAACCCGTATAAGTGAATTAAATAAAACATAATCTTAATTCCATTTTATTTACCTCATTTATAAGATTGAATAGTACGTAAATGTATTAATATCCTCCCCGCTCCTTCCAACACATCTCAATTCTCAACCACACAAACAACTCCCATGCATCCTTACCATTCCACACTCTATTTATCTAGATTATATACAAATTCTTTTATAACAAGTAACACGGAACACAAAAAAAACTACTCTTTCTGTCCCATTTTATATGAGGTAGTTTGACTTGGCACGGAGTTTAAGAAAGAAAGGAAGACTTTTAAAACTTGTGGTCCAAAATGAATGATAGAAATTTGTGTGGCTGTAAATCATTTCATTAAGGGTAAAATAGATATTTCATAGTTAAATTGTTACTTAGTATGGAAATGTGTCATTTTTTTTGGGACTGACTAAAAAGGAAAGTGAGTCATATAAAATGGGACAGAGGGAGTAATTATTTTCCTGAAAGTATTTTTTTTTATTGCAAAAAACTAAAACATTTTCCCTCCTAGCGTACACATCCATAGAAAATGATGATTATATTATCTGCAACGGCAAGGGGTCATGATTATTGGTCCGACCAGCCCATGTTCATGACTCCAAACAATTTGCTAGCTCCAGCACATTCTAAATTATTGTTTTAACGTACAAATAATTATAATGAATCTATAAGCCTTTATTTTTTATTAAAATGGCCCATATATATATTATCCTCTAAGTAGATGAACTGTGTCTGTATAGTAATTAACACCTTTTTCTCAATCTAAAAGTCCTACTTTGGTTTTCTTTAGCGTATACATTTTGATTTTCTTTAATTCTCTTAGAAGGAAAAGAAGCTGGTATAATCAAATCAAGACGAGATGGAATGTTCATTTAACGTCTACGTGGGGTCAGCTCTATGCTTAGTTGAATAAGGCATTGGCCTTGGGCCCCCAATTTTAGAGGCCTCAAATTTTTTACCAAAAATAAATTATGGGTTAATTTTCATAGGAAAAAAATTAATTACACTTCAAAATCAACTTGTTATTGATTTTTTTGGTAACTAACTTGTATTGACAAACAAATAAATAAATATCGACATCTCAATTAAAATTGATATAGTTGATATCAATCTTCACTTAAATGAATCTTTACTAATTATGATATTATACATGTATATCAATTAAATTCAAAATAAACACACAAATATAAGCAAAGATATATAACACACAAATATAAGACAAGAAAAAGGTATATATTTACAATATGAACTTCCCCCACTCATTTTTTTTTTTAAAACTTTACATCAACTATTTTCTTTGGAATAAAAAAACAAAGCACGTCATTGCACATTTTTTCTTTTGTTTTTGTAACTTAGTAAAAAAAAAAAAAATTAAAAATCACCCAATGCTTGAAATTTAGCTGTCGGAAATGTGAAGCTCTGCTCCCCGTTTGCTCAAAATTACGGGCTTCAATTTATTCCTCCATACATCTTTATACAACCCATCGTCACCATCACTATTTTGAATTTCCACGACTACTAACTGTTCGGTCAATCGATATACATCCAAGCTCAAGCTCATCGTTAATTTACCATTTTGTACTTTCATTTCGATTCCCCATTCTTTTTTCTTCTTCATCCTGAAATTCTCCTTCTTCCCTACCTCTTCAATTCTCTCAATTACACTCTCCGGCGACTCTTCCACCACTATCCTTTCCAAATCATCCACCGGATTGTTCGATTTGAACAATCCAGAAATGTCTAATCCCTGGGAGAACGAAATTATATCAAACGCATTCAAACAATTTGTTAACGAATTTATCTTAGTATTTTCTTCCTCTTCTGAGAATTTGATGAATTTCAATCCCTTTCTGAACCATGGATCTCTGATGATTTCTTCGACCGTTATTCTCGTCGCCGGATTTACATCCAGAAGACGAGATAGTATCCGCTTAACGTCCGGAGAGATCCATTTCGGGAACCGGAATTCGCCTTTGTAGATTTTTTTGTACATTAACATCAGATTCTGATCGTAGAACGGGAAGTAACCTGCGATCATCACGAATAGCATAATTCCACATGACCAGATATCGGTTTTAGCTCCGTCGTATCCTTTAATCGTCAAAACCTCCGGTGCTACATACGCCGGAGATCCACAAACAGTATGTAGAAGCCCATCGAATGATTGAATTTGATCCGTTGTAGCACTGAGTCCGAAATCGGAAACTTTCAGATCTCCATTTTCGTCAATCAGAACGTTCTCAGGTTTCAAATCGCGGTGGTAAATTCCTCGTGAATGACAGTAATTAACTGCGGAAATCAGTTGCTGAAAGCATTTCCGGCTGAGATCCTCGGTGAATCGGCCTTTACTGGAGATTTGGTTGAATAATTCGCCTCCTTTGACGTATTCCATAACGAAATAGATCTTCGTCTTCGTAGCGAGCACCTCATAGAGTCTAACAATGTATGGATGCTGCAGCTGGCGCATAATGCAAACCTCACGCTCGATTCTATCGTTAGGAAGACCATCTTTATTCGAAATATTGCTCTTGTTAATTACTTTGATTGCGACGCTTCTTCCATTGCTGATTTCTCTAGCGTGGTACACTTTGGCAAATGCGCCACAGCCGAGTAGCTTTCCTAGCTCATATTTTCCTAATATAGGCTTCTCCGGCATCGGTAAACGGATGCCGGAATCGAATTATTTGGTTTATTAGATACGATTGATAAAGAAGAAGCTAAAAGATTGGTATAAGTATAGTTATATTTTATTTTCCTATGTGAATTGGTATATATATATATATATATATATATATATATATTGGAATAGTTCAAAAGAAGAAACTTCTTGTCTAAGCTCTAGTTTTGAACGTCTTATATAACTGGTCTTTGAATTAGCTAGCCATCACTTTTTTAAAAAAATAAAAATAATTCAACGTTTCTAGTCAATAGAATGAAAGGTCGGTTTTGGCTGTGGTTTACACGTTTTAGTCATCCAATGAATCTCAATTAAGTATTGTTTTTTTAATTTTTATTTTTTTTGCTTAAACAGATTATTGCTTAATTATATATATCATCCAAGCAAAAAAAAATATTCCTTCCACTTATCCATTGTTTCCTTCTTTTCTTTTTTAAAGGTTTGATATTAGGATTGAACATTCGGGGCTGGGAGGGGATGGTCCCTATCAAATATATTTTCATATTCAAAAGAATCAATAAGAAATTAAAAATAATATCATGTTGCACCACATATTTTGATGATGTTCTCTTATTCTTTTCACACTAATAAAGATTTAAATTTTCATGTATATAAAATACAATCGTTCCATTAATATATAATTATGATTTGCGATCGATAATAGAATCAAAATATTCACTAAATATAACCAATATAAAGGGTTGCTCCACCACTATAATATGTACATACTAGTTTAGTATGAATATATTTATTCAACTATATACGATTAATGTCACATACTTACTAGTTTAGTATGAATATATTCATTCAACTATATACAATTATTGTCTATAAATTTCAGCAGTGTTTGTAGACATTGAAATTTTGTGAAACTCTACAAGATGTGTTTAATTTAAATTGAGGTGTGTTCAGTTTCAATTAGAATTCTTAAAGGCTACTCAACCCTAAACACTAGTTTATGCCTATATAAAGGATATTATATTTCTTTGAAAAGACATCTCAAATATCCATAAACTCTTCAGATATTTTTAAAGATTAAGATCTCGAATATTCTGCAAATTGACGGAATATTCATATAGAGGTCAAATCTAAATCATCCTAGTTCGAGAAATACGTCACTATCGGCCCTCGTATCATGGATAAATCTTAGGAGAGTAGAATCAAGGGAGGAACAAAAATGTAACCACAATTTTTATCAATAAAGTTATATTTCTTCTTAATTTTATTGTGATTGCAATTTATTTTCTCACTTTAAAATAGGTCGCAAACAACGCTATAACAAAATTGACTGGAAAGTAACTATTATTTTATTCAATAAGAAGACTGAGTACATGTGACTTAGTAACACTATTTTTAATAAATAATAATGGTCGGTATTAGTCCAACACGTAATGCATAAAATATCATGCCGGTTTAATTAAATAAGTAATTAATAAGTTATGTAAGGTGTCAAAGCTTCTAGGTTCCTTATTGTTGGTTCAGTTGAGAAATGGGAAAGGTAACAACAGAGAGTATTAGAGTAGGGAAGACTATTAGTACTGTAATCTAATTAAAATAATTAAGACAAAATAAAAATGTTTAGGGGAGAATGACAAGTGTCCACGGTTTAATTGACTAATAACGCGTATACTTCGTAAATTAATTAACCCAAGATTGGCCCACATGCATTTAACACTTTTTGACAAAACCATATCTAGTAGGACAATTATTACTCATATCGGATATTCACATCACATTATATTAATTAAAGGGAAAAAGGATAAATATATTTTCGAACTATCGTAAATGATATGCAAATATCCTCCGTCATACTATTGGAACATTGATGCCCTTGTCGTCTTAAAACTAGAGCATATATGCCCTTCACTCTAACAGAAGACTAAATAGGGACACGTGGCACAATCTTATCCGTCGATCCGATATTTTATCGGTGAATAAGATTATCATGACACGTGTATGACCGTTAGTATAAAGAATATATATGCTTTAATTTTTGGACGGCAGGGGCACCAATATCCCAAAAATATGACGAAGAGTATTTGCATACTATTTACAATAGTTCGAGGTATATTTGTCCTTTTTCCCTTAATTAAAGATGAATGTGTCATTTTATTAGAGGAGATATACTTTTACATTGCTTTTTTTTTGTAGAGCATAAATATATATTCACATTATAATATTACATAAACTTATGTCCCGTGTACTTTTGCTTTTAAAGAATTTATGTTTTTTTAGGCATAAATTCAATCGTTAAAGATCAATATATTTGGAAGGGTAAAATAAATAAAAACAGCCATTTTGAAGGATAATTTGCGCAATTTCCACCATATTCCAATGGTGCATAGACTTAAAATGGGACGAAGTGAACCAGTAGTCCTCTTTGGGGCAGCTATTTAAGTTTTAACCGAAATTTTCAAATTATTTAAAACTTAGCCTCATTTTTTTTTTTTTTTTTTAAAAAAAGGGTACTTCTCTTCACATTTTTTTTTTCATTCAATGTCCACTACCTATAATAGAGTTCCACTAAATTAAGTCTTTGCGTTAAAGTAAAGTGTTCCCTAACAAAAAAGCCTAACAATTTAGCACAATTCTTTAGATTATAAAAATTCTGTCACCTTTTTCTTAATAGATTGCCGATTGAAGCTTGAAAAAATCTGAAACCCTAGACCAAAAATCGTATCAATGTCAATGATAACCGCCGATTATCCAGCAGTAATCTATTTCCGCAATGGATTGCATGAATATTATAAGATTGATTTAGATTCCTTGCCGGAAAGACTTTCTCCGATTGCCAATTTCACTGAAGATTTTCCAGTGTGGACCGTTATTGATGAATGCATCGGAGGAAGGAAGGAAGCTAACGAAACAAACCATTTCACCGTCGGTATGAACTTGAACAAATATAGTAAAAACACAAATCCTAATTCTAATTCTACCTGGGAACTACATTTTTAAACGAATGGATATAGATGCGACAAGATTTAAAAAAAAATCGAGCAACATAACTGATCTGGTATTGCTTGATAAATTTCAATGTCTTACAACAGAAAAGGCTGTAATTAAGGTAAATGATCATATACTGGTAAAGTTGTTGCCATGTGATCAGTAGAAATGCAAGGCAAGACTGTGTATAACAGGCTCTTGTGGTCGGGCCCTTTTCCGAACCCTATGCATAGCAAGAGCTTTAGTGCACCAGGCTGCTCGATCATTGCATGATTTTCTGTGGGCTGTTGATATCATCCTTATAGGTATTGGAAAACAAATCCTTGCATAGTTCACCATAGAATCTGCAGACTAAGTCAATAAAAACAGGGCTTTTTAAATTCTTCCAACAGTATAACAATTCTTCTACATCCATTATATCCCTCATTTTCCCTTCTTCAACAATCATTTCAGCCAGATAATTCTCGAAGCTTCTACATGCATCTTCAACATCATCCTGAAATATTACTACTTCTTTTTTAGTAGCTCCACTTAATCTTGCATAAGCTGGAGTAATTGGTGAAGGAACTGGTGCTTTAATATGCCCTGCATTGCAAAATATCGACACATTTTTAGTAATTCGTTCAACCTGTTTAAGTTTATACGGGTTGAGTTATGACTTATTCGTTAATTTGACACATATTATTGTGTCCAAATGACTCAAAATAGTGTATGCAATCTAAGTCCTGAGTCCTGACACATACAAAATGAAATTTGGTACCCAAAATATTTCGCTGATAATTTAATAAAAATGCAGAGTATATTTCACGTTCACTTAAGGTCCAAAGCCGGAGAAGGCTTGCACCTTAAGGGAGGGCGATGCAGGTAGTCAATCATAATGCAGGCGTTAATAGTAGTTGATTCCACAACCGGAACCGGTGACATGTAGATTATGTCATGTTTGGTGTATCAATAATGACCCGCTATTTGACTCAAAGAAATTTTGGTCAATGATCATGACCGTTTATTGATTTGAGTCATTTAACATGTTCAAGTTTTACCCGCCCATTTGCCACCTTTACCTGAGAAACTCTTGAGTGCCATGACTTGGTCCTCCTCTCTTGGTTTTGATCTCCTTATTGAACGAAACACCGAAAGAACTTGTGAAGCTTGCTTTCTACGGGTGCTTGTATTGCTTTCACATTTTATTGAAGGGCGAAAAAATCGAAGCCTTTTTATAAAGAGAGGCTTTCTTAATTTGAACTTGAACAACTTCACTATTTTCTTGCATGGATTATTGAATTTCAAGCAACATGAAGTGTTCATTTTCATATTTTTTTGTACCTCAAACGGTTGAGAAAAGAGTGTGGATGAAGTATAAAAACTGAATGATGGTTTTAATTTGGTATTGACAAGAGAGTTGTGTGGTGTTATATGAGATTAAATTTGTTGAGTTTGGTGTATTTTGGAGAATAATATGTTGTTGGTTGCACGTTTGATATAAAAGAGGAAATTAAAAGTGGTGTACCATGAAAGAAATGTCACCAACTCTTGTTAGCTAGTTTTAATTATATATTATATTACTAATACAATATAGTTCTGATCTACATTTTAGTTTGTGAACGGACGTGATGGTTGTTAAGATCAAAGATAAACAATTATGGATGATATATATATTATATACCATCAAGAATGTGGCGGGATGAAATGAGATCCTTCTAATCATACTTTGATGTATCAGATTCGACTTTCAACCCCCTAAAATGAGGAAACTCAATAAAGGGTGCAAATATAAATTAGTCCAGTTGGTATGAATTCTCAATACCAAATGATATTTTACGAAAAGAAAAAGATAAACAAGTTGATTTCAAGAAGCATTAATCTATCTGTCAACAACAATTATATGGTGATACACTTTAGTCTCACACCTTTCTATCCTTTCATCTTATAATCAAGAATTTCTACTAGCAAGAAAAGTTCATACTATTGGGCCCAAAATAATTTTCCTGGAGGCATGTTTTGAGTCCAATAGTCCATTTAATCATGGGCCTATTAGCCCATACCTTCCATAATTATGGGCCTATTATGCATCATAATAAAAAGGGCAAATTACAGAAATCACATACTTTTAAGGCAAAATTACAATATATCCCTTAAAAGTTTATAATTACAGAAATCCCTCAAACGGATACAATAATATAAGCGCTGATACATTAAGCTGGTGCGCGAGATACATTAATCGTTAAGTAAGATACATTACATTTTATACATGATACACTAATCTGATGTACATTTAATACATGATACACTAATCTGATGCGCGAGATACACTAATCTGATACGCTGATACATTATTCTAATGCGTGAAAATGAGGGATTTTGGAAATTTGTAAAACTTATAGGGAATAATGGTAATAAGTAAACTAAAAGGTGAGATTTTGTAATTAATCCATAAAAAGCTCAGTCTTTGCTCCTTCTTTAGCTAAAATATTCGCTACCCTGTTTTGTTCGCCCTAAGTGTATCTAAGCATTGAATTCCCAATTTACCTCATCAATAATGACTTAAATTCACATAAGCTTGCGATATGAATTAAGTTCCTTTTCTTGAATAAATTACTTACCTCCATAGAGTCCGAGGAAAATTACATTTGTATGATTATAACTTTAATAAAAAGCAAGACTTATATGAGATACAAGTAATTTGGAAACTTCACTTGCATGCAATGTATATAATATGTCTCCATTTTAACGCATGCTAGTAAAATTGTGGACTATATATTATACCTTTTAATAGTAAAAAAAAATTGATCACTTGCCATAATTCCTGGAGGACTTGCTTGTTTGGTGACCACAACCTTTCCATAGACATATCACTATGGGCATGTGTTGTTACTAATGATAAATCATCATCATTTTGTCATTGCATTTTTTATTTTATTTTTTATGAAGGGGCCAAGTCAGACTTCATAAAGTCCCACATAAGTTACTCATATCCAATAAACAAATGAATGGACAACTGATAATTCCTCAAAAATGTCAGAAAAGCAAAAAAAAAGAAAAGAAAAGGGGACACAAGTTCTTCATTTTATCTCTAGTGAAAGTATTTTGGTTGCTTTCTCCTCCTGAAGTCCTTTTTCGATTCTTTTTGCCTATTGGATAGGCCACTTGCATAACCAGAATTTTCATCGAGAAAGTTAAACATCTATTTATTATATATATATATGTATAAAAAATATTTACTTTGTATATATACACTATAATTTTTTATTGAAGAGCTCCGTGCCTGGGGGATTGATGGGTAGAGGAAGAAGGGAGTTCATTTCCCTTTGCAGAAAAAACACACAAAATAATTGAACCTCTTGGTAAAAATTCTGTTTCCGTCGCTGGCAGATGCTGATTTATACCATCAGAGTATGAACCAAAATCATTATTTTAAAAATAGGTGACAGTTTGTTACTTTTCATTACTGTCTGAAGTATGAAAAAGAGGAAAACTAAACTTCCCCATTACCTGCCCAAATTATGTATGGCCAAAATCATAATAAGTACTCCGTTTCAAGATTCAAACATGTCTATTTCATGTGCAAATTTTCAGTCAAATTTAAATTGTTTTGACTCTCGAAAAATGAAAAACGTCGCATAAATTGGGATAGAGGGAGTAACACATAGTAGCTGGCTTACATACATAAAATAGAAACCACTGTTTAGTCTGTGCTCCACTTGCTTCTTCATGACATATCTTCCTATAGGGTCCCCTCTTCCTTTTTTCAACACTATTTATTTAGCACAAACTTTCATTATTTTGCTTAGAAAGAAGCAAAGTTGTTCCTCCAATGGGAAATCACAAGTTCAAGTTTTCAGATATGATGCCAAATACTTGGTTTTACAAGCTTAAAGATATGAGCAAAACCAAAAATCATAAATCCCCATTTTCATCTTCTTCTACAAATAAGTCACAATATTCTCAACCAAGATCATCTTTTTCTTATACTAGAAGGTCCATTAGAGTTGACAAGATTTACAATTCTCATTCTTATAGCTTTCTTGATCAACCAAGAAGATCATCATCGTCGTCATCTAAGAAAAAATCCAAGAGAAAAACTATTTACAAGCCTTCTCCTAAACACATTCCTTCTTCTGTTTCCAACTACGTCTCAGTCTCAAACAAGTTAAAGTCGTCTTCTTCTGTTTACTCAACAGAAGACGATAAATTCCCTGAATTAGATTTCCTCAACTCTCCATCCTCCGAATTCGACTCTGTTGAATCTCAATCATTCAATGAACTTGCCTCAACTTGGCCAAATTCTTGTAGTTGTCACTTCACTTCTTCAGCTACCGATATAATCATAGACATGAATGATAAAGCTCACTCGAATGAATTCCACAATCTTAATACAGAGTACGCGGAAATTTCAGATATTGATCAACTCCCTCCGATCATTACAAAGACATCGAATTCCATCAAGAACATAAACCAGGACGAAAATGTGAAGGCTCAACGAGAACAGGAAGCTAAAAACAGAGTAAGTTCCCCTGTTTCGAGAAAACATTATTCTAGCTCTTCTGGTGTAAAACTACGAACAAATTCTACTAAAGTAGCGAGCAAGAGAAATAGTGTGTCATCATCAAAAAGGCGTTCGAAGGCAAAAAAAGAGAGTTGTTCAACTTCAACAGGGACTAGTTTTGCTATAGTGAAGGCTTCAATTGATCCTGAGAAAGATTTTAGAGAATCTATGATCGAAATGGTTGTCGAAAACAATATCAGGGCATCGAAAGACTTGGAGAATCTTCTTGCTTGTTATCTTTCGTTGAATTCAAATGAATATCATGATCTTATTATCAAGGCATTTGAACAAATATGGTTCAACTTGTCTGACCTTCACTTGTAAAAATCTACTAGTATTCTCATTTCTTCTAAAAATGTTAAAGTACTACTATTTTGAATTTTTTAGTTAACTAACTTGTTCATAGATGCAAAATATTGTACTTTTCGATCTTGTTTGTCCCTTTTCTGATGAGTGTATATTTGAATGTTCTGTTGGAAAACCCTTTATTTTCCGGTAAAGAATGTAAATAGGGCAGGGCAGAACCGGGCAAGGAAAGCCTTAACTTGTCAAAGGTTTAACCCTGCCCGTCTTATCCTGTCCTGCCCTATTTAAATTTCGGGGGAATTGTAAAGCTAGAAGCCGGAAGTATTAGAAATAAGGATAATTGTGAAATTATTCATTTTTCACGTCTGCGAGCTTTAGAAAGGAGAAGGGAAGCGTCAAATCCACCTTTTGCCTCTATTTTCATTTTTCACGTCTGCGAGCTTATTTTTTTTCTCTAGATCTTTACAAGTTCATTAAAGATTAATTTCTAATAAAGTTTTTTAAAAAAATATCTTCTTAGTTTACCAGGAACACTTTCTTTAGAGATGCCCTTTATTTATTTTTTAACGAAATCTTGCTCTGATACAAGATTAAGTTGTAAACTTTTATGTGAGATGAACATGCACTTTATTTCACATTTTTTTTGTCGACCCAAATTATTTAGTTGATCATTCACTTTCTAGTGTAGACAGAAGAGGTCCACATTAGAATTAAGGTAGTGCAAATACAGAATGTGAAGAAAATATATTGCAAATCATAAATAAAGTAAGTACTATTTTTAAAGTTTGCATTGTTGTCATAAAGTAAAAGGTGGCCTTCTCTATTACATAATTGTCAAAATGAGTGAACAAAGACATAGATAATTAAGGTACCCTATTGGCTGCCTTTTGCACAAATTAATAATGCAAATTTTTTAGCTGTTCATTGATCGTCAAGTTTCCTTTTTTGGGAACAGTATTAATTGTCTTGTCAAAAAGATGTTTCCTATTAAAAAAATAAAAATTGAGAGTGAATAATGTTAAGTCTAATTCTTCATGGTAATTATGGAGATTAATGAAAAGGACCACAAAGATGTAAATATATAGGCCAAATTAAAGATGTACGTTATGTTTCAATTGTGTTGGACATATAGAATCTTGTGAGTTGCTATTGCCTATTCTTGTAGAAACTTAGTTGAGGGATATGTCTGATTAATTATTAAGGACCGTCTTTAATAGGTAAAGATAATCTAATGATATATATATTCTTTGTATCATTGATATATATATCTTAAACTAATAATAATAATAATAATAATAATAATAATGAAATATCGTACTTGAGATTTAATACCTCCATGAGATTAGTTCAAGCCTTAGATTTACTATATGATGAAATGAATGAATTCAAAATCAATAAACTCAAATTAACAATAGGTACAAGTCTTAGTGTAGACATTTAAAAATAAAATAAAATTGAGGCATGTGTATTCATTCAAGCACTCAGTATCGTAGCTAAATGTATTAGTCGAACATCCTTCATCGATTTATATATATATATATATGTGTGTGAATAAGTTTCATAGGTACATACTTAATCTTGAACACTCTTAAATATGCCCTTTAACTTTGCCTCATTTCACATTTATACCCTCCAACTTTGGATGTGCACAAATAGACACTTAAACTTGTATAAAGTTGAACAAGTAGACACATGAGTCCTATGTGACATAATACACATAGGACACCACGTAGGATGCAAATTGCCATGTAGGATGCCACATAGGATGTGTGTGTCTATTTGTTCAATTTTATACAAGTTTAAGTGTCTACTTGTGCACACTCAAAGTTGGAGGACATAAATATAAAATGAGACAAAATTAAAAGGCATATTTATGTATTATGCCTAAAAAATTTGACTTCGCTACTGAACGGTTAGTTAGATAAGTTGCAGCTAACATGTAACTAGAAACAAAGAGAGAGAAATTGACAACGTTAACACCAACACCCGACCCGAATTTTGTGCGTTGAATGTATGCTTTTGTCGTTGATCGAAAAACAGGGTCGTTAGGGAAATATTAGTACCAAACTCCATCTAGTCACGAGAGCACAATCCAGAAATAAGTGTTTTCTAATTACTCACTCTTTGATTATTGCGTAAGTAAGCAAAGAAATATTGTAAAAAATCTTTTAAAATATTCATTTCGATAGGTAGGGTAGGAATATACCTAGGAAGGAAGCGGAAGTGATATGGGATAGGGTGGTATGGTCAAGGAGTGGGCTCAGAGGCAGTGATGGAGCAAAATTTTGATTAAGAAATGTCAAAAACAAAAAAAGTAAAATCGCTTGATGTCAAGGAAGGTCGATATGTGATGTATATATATTAAATATTTTTATTTAGCTGCAGCCAGCACAGAGTAATTTTCCGACCCCTCAAGTATATGTGGTTCCGCTGCTAGTTGAAGGTTTGGGAGGAGACAATATAATGAGCTTGAAATGCTACTTATGAGACTTAATGAGTACAACTTATTAAAGGGAAACTACGAAAAAAAATCTTAGAGCTAATTGTCTAATTCATCCACAACTCCGAGATTAATGTGCTCTTTTTTATTATGCTAGAGTCGTTTTTTCTGCTCAAGGGAAAGTCATATTCTTAATTTTTAAACAACTTAGTTTTCTTCAAAATATTTTCACAAACCAAGCATGAAAAATTAGAAAATATTTTTCTAAAAATATTTTTGGTCATACCAAACACACTCTTAATTAATATTAGTAAGAAAATCAAGATTAAATTTTTAACCCTTGTTTTTTTTTTTAACAATCTAGTCCCACTAAGACGATGAGGTGTGGAAACAGACTTCCGAGAGAGTTGCTTTTGCCTTGAGTATTCAGAATTTATTGATCAGATTAATTCAAAATCAAGTCGGTCACTTAAGAGGAAAGCAATTCATACCAATAATCTTTAGTAAAAGAATCATATTCATTCACCTCGTTACGATTTACCCCTTTTAATTGAAGTAAAGAAAGAACCAAGAAGATGCGCATCCACCAATTACAGTTAAAACTATAATGTCTTTTGTATACCTGGAAATCAAAATGACCTTTGGGAAAAAGTGAAGCCTCATCATTCATTAAAGATCCACCATGAAGATTCTGTTAACAAAAGTGTAACAAGCATGGGGCAAATATACCATTACTTTGCCCTTTTAATCAATTATTGAACATTATAACTCACATAGCATGCCATACACATCAACAAAAATGCCCTCCACATATTATTATTGCACAAATTTAACTATTGTATGGTCACAATTAGATAAGGGAGACAACAGTAACCCATACAAACATGACTCACTACCCTTCAAACTATTTATTAACTCAATCCATTTTAATCTGTTCAATTCAATTCAGTTAAGTTAAGAGTTCAGGTTGAAATGTAAATCAAATTGATCCATGAGGAACTTTGTTAAAAATTTTATTATATATAACTATAATAAAAGAAAAAAGAAGGGTTGTTAAGTGCTTAAGTAAATTATTAAAATCAAACAAAGTATATAAAATTTAGTAAAAGGGGATGGTTTGGATTACGACCTATTGTTTAGTCTATTTTGACTCATTCAAAAAAATCAACCCATTTTTTACCCATTAGCTGAATTCAGTAGCGTGAGCTTGTGACTAAGTAGGTAGTAAGGTGTTGGGGACAATCATAGTTAGTCCTATGAGGTAAACATGGGTCAAAAGTTCAAAATTATCCATTTTAAAGATTATTGAGCGTAATTTCCTGTCAAAAAAGCTATGTATGCAAGTTCATTTGGCCCTTATAAAAGAAAAACTATTTTAACCCGTCTAAATTCAATCGATCTGCTTATTTGATATCCTATAATCATGCAAGAATATAATTTGTTTGGAAAGTATAGTGAAAATGGAGTTCTTGTAATTGACACAAAATAAATGATACACTATATATAGCAAATTATGGGCCTATTCTCAAGGCTTTTTTTTTCGTAAGATTTTCAGTTCACTCAAAAAAAATCTTTAGACCATGGTCTAAAAGGTTCATAAGTTGACGGACAACTAACAGTGTAATGTTTTGTCAGTCCCAAGAGTAATATTTGCACAAATTGCATTCTTCCATTGCTTGAAGGAACAAATGAACAAAATTTGAACAAACACTTTTATTGTCATTTACAATTACATCAGCTGCTTAATTCAAACTCTCATCTGCTTAAAACTACCATATGTATCGTCCTTACTATTTAAATTACATATTTTGTAGAAGAGAAATCAATGTCTTCTTGGTTTGTGACCTTGTCCCTTACCATCACTCGACAATCTCATCGAATTAGTACAATTCATCGATCTAGGACTCCTCTTCAAATCCTCGTAAGGTTGTTGAAACCCGATGTTTTCAACAGCACCAACAGTCTTGAACAATCGTCTCTTGTGCACTTCTTCCACCAATGACTTGTGCAACAACTGACTCCGCATATCAACTAAGGACTTGTTCCTTGTTAGTCTACGCGTATCATCATTACCTTTCCCTTTAGAGGTGGAAGAAGTTCCTTTTGATTCTAGCATAGCTTTGCATTGCTTGTAGCACGTTCTTGCCAAAGACTGTCCGGTGCTTGAGTTTTCCTCAGGGCAGAATCGCGAAGTGTGGTGACTAATTGCAGTAGCTGGTTGACTTTGTCTTGTAGAGGTGGTCACAGGATCATTCTCATCATCAGAGAAGTAATTGAAGTTGGAATAATTTGCAGAGTGTGACGAGCATTGAGAGCTCGTGTCATCAAACATATCACCTGCAAGATGTAAATGAGGTGACAAACATATAAACAATCACGTCTTGGTAACTTTTTTCTGGTCGAAATAAGTATGCTAGTCCTTTAATATAACTCAACTAACACATATGTGGTTCATTCTCAACATTGCGAACCAATACTCAAGGAGATTGAATAAAATCTTTCGACGATAGAGCAAAGATAGAACGTGTGTGGAAATGGTAATATAAAACTAGATCAGATAAATAATGATACCATGAAGCCAACGCCGGTCATTGGTGTTTGTGTCAATCACTTGAGAGGAGAGCAGACCTGACAATGATACTTGGGAAGATGAAGAAGACGAGAAACCTTGGAAAGGATTATGGCGATCGTTATCATCATCCTTATAGCTCAGAACATGGTAATCGGAGGATTCAAACTGATTCCATTTCTTCCACTGAGGTACTAGGCCAGATATTTCTCCATCAATCATATTAGCGATTTCACATGGTTTCCAGTCTGTAATTTCTAATTCCTTCACCATTTCGTTTGCCACCTCCGTGGGGGTGTCAGTCACAGTGTCGAATGGGAAATACACATGCCTAACACCACCTGCAATGAACAGTGTTAAAAATTTAGTGAATGCTTCAGCTTCATGTGCTTATCTAGAAACTGGACTAATAACATCCTTTTTTTCCTTTTCATAATCCTTCTCGTCTGCTTATGGAATCTAATGTTTTTTCCTAGAAGGTTCTTATTCTTCAATAACAAAAAAGAGGTCACAATAGATACCTTCTTTATCCGCAATCTGCACTTTAAGAAAAATGGTATCATCTTCAGGGTTCAACTTCCCCGTGATGGTCATATTAGTCCTTGGAACATCCTCATTCAAGTGAAGGTCCTCGATAGCAATTTTATCATTCAAGATAGGCTTCTGAAGTCGCATCATTGTAACTGACTCACTATCAGCATCGTCAATCACGAGGAACGGATCAAGCATTAGTTCTTTAGCTGATGATCTATTTGATGCTGGTTCCAAGCATTTCCTAATAAACCTTTGTGCATCCAAGTCTTGAACTTTATAAAATGCCCTTGGCCTCTTACCCTGAGTTAGGAATAAAGGGCATGCAAGTAAACTACTGATTGACTGATAAAAGCTGTCGAAAAAGTAGATACTAAAAACTAAAGCATCTTACAGAGATCACTTTCTTGTATATTTGTGCAGGGTTAACACATTCACTATATGGATATTCACCAGTAAGCATCTCCAACATGCACATGCCAAACGAATATACATCAACAAGCTCATCATAGTTCTCGTCATACAATTCTGGTGCCATGAACTCAGGTGTTCCTATTGCAATAAATAGAAATAATAAACAATTAGTAGTAATTGCGGAATGTTTGACAAAACACTAGTGCACCTTAGATTTGATTGAAGTTTATATGCAGTAAAATCTCAATATCAAAGCCAGTCTAGAAAAATTCATTTGGACATTTAGAACACCACAGACCTTGCTTGATTCACCAAATTCAAACGTATACAAAAACAACTATGCCTCAGTTCCGAACAAGTAAGGTTCACCAAGTTCAAATGTATGATCTCAGAAAATGTCACCGCTACTTGGTACTCCGCAGATCTATAACAGATTGTGATGACAAAAGTTCCAGCCAGGAAAAAGGGAAGTGGGAGATGGAGTTACCTATAACACTGTGTGCTCTCTGTGATCCACGAAGAATTGCTGCCAATCCCAGGTCCCCAATCTTCACTTGTCCAAGATGACCATTAACAAATATGTTATCACACTTCAGGTCTCGATGAATCACTGGCGGATCATGTTCATGCAAATAAACCAGACCTTCCAGAATTTGGTGTGCCCAAATCTTTACAGCTCGAATATTTACTCGATGATATTTATTTCTGTATCTAAATTCAATCAAATGTATCCCTATCAGCAAATTCATCACATTCAAAACAGATACATACTTTAACTGAGGGCTGATACTCCAAATCTCCTAATAATTGTAACAATAGGCATCAAAACTCAAATTTAAATTCTTATTTTTTATGAGACATTACAGCAGTAAGGTGCCAGATCAATAGGACATAACATGTAAGATACAGCCTAAGGAGAAAATTTTCAATTAGTCTCATAAACTAACACGATTAGTCATCGAAATTGGGACCTTTAAGTCCAGGGCCCTCACATGCAATAAGTTGCAACATTAACTAGTGGGCGAATTTTCTGATAAATCAAAGTAATTGGCTATCCAACTCAAGCCTATGTGACATGACCAATCAATAGATACCACCACCTTTTGTCCTATATTCCATACACCACACTAGATAGATATCATATTCATGGAATACGATTCACTTTCAGGATGCCTTGCTGGTGAAATGGTAGAAACACGAGACTCACAATCTCCACAGAGTTGATTTAACGATTCGTACCCATGGGACTCTAAATTATGGATTCGTCACTGCTCATAACTTTCCATATACTTCACAGCATAACTTAAAATCACTGCAATTCGAAGAGAACAATTACGATAGACAAGGAATAGAGCATTACCCTCGGAGAGTACCGGAAGTGAACAACTCAGTAATGAAATTAAAGGTCCTCTTTTCGATATCGATCCATGAAGTATAGAATTTCATGATAGAAGGATGATTCAGAGTGCTAAGCAAATGAACTTCAGAGTAAAGCCTCTCTATATCCTCTGGTGACTGAAGCAAATCATTAAGTCTAATTTGGCTCCATGCCACTTCCATACCTAACAACTCATCAATTGCCCTATAAACTGTTTTCATTGCCCCTTTTCCCAAAACTTCCTCGAACTGTCCGCACATGCATAAACACCAAAATGCCAAACATAATCAAGAATCAACAAAAACAGTAACTTAATCTGTTCTACTTATGGAAATCAACAAATCAAGAACTGTAAATGCAAAATTGATCAACCCCATATAATAAAATGCAACAAAAAGATTGAAACTTTATAAAAAGAAACAAGAACTACTAACAACTTGCAAGAATCAACAAAAACAGTAACTTTATCTGTTCCATTTATGAAAATCAACAAATCAAGAACTGTCAATGCATAATTGATCAAGCCCATATAATAAAATGCAATAAGAAGGCAAAAGACTGAAACTTTACAAGAAAAACAAGAACTACTTGCAACAACATGCAAGAATCAATAAAAACAGTAACTTTATCTGTTCCATTTATGAAAATGAACAAACCAAGAACTGTAAATGCAAAATTGATCAACCCCATATGATAAAATGCAACAAAAAGGCAAAAAGATTGAAACTTTATAAGAAAACACAAATACTTACACGTCCATAACGACCAGTAGGGTCAGTTTCAACATACCCAAGATCCTCCTCCTCTGATTCTTTGCAGTTATCTGAAAATCCTCCAGAATACATATCAAAATTGATTCTTGAGAAATTGGGCACAAGTTGAATCTTAAAAAAAAAAGAAGAGATGAACTATTTATTTGTGGATGTTAAGAGTTACGTGGGTAGCTAAAATTTGTATTTCAAGACTCAGTAAAAGAGGTGATTCAGAGAAGACAACACAACAGAGAAGCCAAAAGGGTCTTGAGAAGTTGCTGACAACCATTTGATTGAGAAATGAGACAAATGTGATAGGTTAGTGTGTTTTGATTTGACAGCAAGAATAGCACAAGTGAAAATGGCGGATACACAATTTGGACTAATAGGGCCAGATTGGATTTTCTTGGAAAAAAATTTAAAAAATAAGATTTTTACTGGCCAAGTTTTGGATTTTTGTTGAAGGTGAAAAGAGTAAATTAGGAAAACAAATTAAGAACTGGACCAGCTATTGCTTTGGTGGGATTATAATTTGTTGCTAGGTGACTAAGAAAAAAGAGTGGCAAACAGGAATATTGGAAAAGATAAAATCTTTAGGTTAGAACTTAGATCTTTTATCAAGTGATATAATGACTAGTGCAAGGAAAGAGGGGCTAGAGTGAGAGACGGAGTCAAAATTTTAAATTCACGCATGTTAAGGTTATAGTCATAGATATAGATTTTGAAAATGTATACCAGATCTTACGTAAACTTTATCTATTTATATAATTCATGTTCAAGATATGATAAATTTAATGAGACAAAAAGGTTGTCATTATCGGAATTCCTTATAAAAATTGAAATGAGTAGATATTGATCGATATTATAAGATGATAAATGTACTACATGTTAAAGACGATAAACATAATCGAGCAAAGAAATTGAATTGTCAAACGTCCCGTTAGATTGGAACAAGTAGATGTTGGTCAATAGCATAAGAACACTTTCTTATGTCAATTTAAAAAACTAACGAGTTCTTCATTTTTCTTTGATTCATCTTACACATACTATAGTACACTTTCCATTCAAGCGTAAATATAAGTATATAATTGAAAATTTGAGTATCATTCTAACGTATCTTTTATAATAAATAAAAATATTTTGAGCGATCTAAACTTGGAGTTTTAATTTTTTATGGTTCTCACTATTTGAAATTTTGAATACAACATCCATTCACGAGTGGAGGCAATTTCACCGATGGATTTTGCATTTGACAACTTGAGTCCCACTAATGTAATACACATACATATTATAAGATGATTAGACTAAACATTATTACAATTTATTATTTATGATATTATCGATTAAATGCAAGTTCCATAAGTAGGTGAGATTGAGGAAGACATTTTATTTTATTTAATAATAAAAGTAATTAATTGTCAAACTAGATGCACGCCATTATGGAATTGCAAATTAAAAGGCCACCAATATAATGATCAACTACGTGGGAAGGACTGTAGTATTATTTTTCCTTTACACGCCTCTTAAAAAATCATGAATATAAAATATATTTTTACTAATTTTTCATTTAATTCTTTTTAATACACTCTATTTATGTATCGTATCTCCATCAGTATCAAGATTAATAATGAAGAACTTGTTTGGTACTTTACCATACTATTTATACTTCCCAAGAAAATTAATTTTAAGGAAAGAAATGAATTAATTTTATAAATTGACAAATATTTCTTGATAAATATTCCTAGTAACATGGACAAATAATATGATACGAAAGGAATACGGTTGATGAAAAAGACTTTAATCTTTGCTAGTGCAGTAGTATCTCTTTGGATAAAAAATCATTACTAAAGGAAAAGATCAATAGAAATATTTGAAAACTATTATTGATCTAAGTGCGATCTGTATTTTATCAACAATTCAAAAATGTAAGCATAAATTGTTAAATATAATTTATCATGGTGAAGAAAGTTAGCATATTAATAAGTTAGCATCCAAATTATTGAGGTTATGTACTTTTATATATATATATTCTAAATCGTGTAATTAATTTAAATGATAAAATATTTTAGAAATTATATTCTTAAATCATGTGATTAAATAATCTTCTGGCAAAACAATATGCAAAAAGACGCATATCATGCTATTATTAGTAAAGTATAAATATTGGATTGGCTACTTTAAACTCTTTAAAATGATGATTTCATCAAACTTATTCAGTAATTATTACTTTATAACTGAAGGGGCAAGTTTGACTATTGCAAGGGAAAAAAATACTTGTTAAAGGCGACACCTGCTCTTATATTATCACGTAAATAAATAAATCATATAATTTGCAATGCAATTATTAAACAATATTATTTGACCAAACTAATTAATAAAATAACTCCAGTTGATGCACCGTGCACGTACTCTCATCATCTCTTCAATACTCAATCGTAAAGGAAGATATTTTATTTTCATTTTTATAAAAAAAGAAGTTGATGTCTGACTTGGCTTTAAAAATATAATCTTTTACTTTTATTTTAAAGAATTTATCAACTCACAACAACGAAAATATATCATTTTCGATAAATTTTCAACTCAAATGAAACAGAAAATCAACTTGCACTCTTATTAACTTGATATGCTTATATTGGTGACGTTATTATCATAGTGATCAAAGAAGCAATATCAAATATGCCTTTAAAAAGATCAGAAATAGTCAAATTTGTAATTGTTCGTACCATAAACAAGGGCCAACTGCTAAGATTCTTTTTGAAACACAAGAATATATTTTCTAGATCCTCTAGTTAGTTAAGCTGACATATAACTTTTAAGTAGGTAAATTTTATTTTAATTTTATAATTAATTAAAATTTGATGCATGAATTGAAATTAGTTGTTTGGATACATCATCATGATTTTATGTTGAATTAAATTCATGATTTGGTTCCATTGATAATGACTACAAGTAACTACTCCAGACCCACCATTGTTAGTATACAATGAATATAACAAGTTAGGAAAAGTCCTGTCTATTTCCAATGAAAAATAAATAAATAAAAAGTAAAAATCTAAAGATTGTGTTTTAGCGGTCAGTAAAGTAAAATGAAAATTAAGAAGAAAAAAAATACTCAAACAATTTCTTCTCAACTTTCTGTTATAAAGACAAGTTCATACTTATGTTGATGAGAGTTACTAAATATTCGAATGATAATTAAGCCACGCACAAAGAAGGTAGAAGATGAGAGTTTTTTTTTTTTTTTTAAATTTTCCATCGGATATTTAATACCTGATTTGGAATTAACTAATTCAAACACATATTATGTAAGATTTATTGGATAAAAAATGATTTTTCATTCCTTAAACTCAAATATTATGCTTTGATTAAAGATTAATATTCATATTCATCCCATCAGAACTCTCGAGACGATAGAGAGGTCAGAAGTCTCATCTAAATTCATTTTCCATCAAGGAATGAGTTGACTTAAAAAAAAAAACACTTCATTTTCTTATCTATTTCACCCCCACTAATAATTGTTTTTTATTCTTATCCACAGAATATATATTATTATTATTTTTGTAGGAAACAGCATATCTCTTTATGGGCACCCAAAATTCTTCTCAAAATCAAATCACACATGATTGTATTTGTATTATTGTATTAACACTTTCACTTTTCGTTCTCATCTTATGTAATAATTGAAACACAAATTATTTTACTATTAAATAAAAAGAATACACTATGCACGTGTTCATTAAATCCCACCTAGAGACAAAATAGTACTGTATTCATTCCCACTGGTGGGTGAGTTTTGGAAAAACACTCTGATCTCCTATCAGAAAAATTCCCAATTCTTCTATTGGAGCTTCAACTCTCACATAAAGTTCTTGTATCGATAATATTCTTCGAGAATCGCTCCAGTACGATGGACCGAGGGTGGGGGTACGCCAGAAAAAATGCAACGCGATAGAAGAATTCGCTCCACCGCGTAAGATCCTCAAATCAAAATTAACCACGACTATCATCTGCGGTCCATTTTCGTTCTTGTGTTTTTTTTTACACGCCTCATTAAAAAAACATTTATCAAGAAGAATTTTGACCATCTTATTCTTATTTATGTCTTAATTAAGATATATCCTGTTAAAGACAACTATTTTTAAGAACCGCACTAGATAATTTGAGCTTTATTAGGTTTAAGCTATAATCATTCTAGAATGGTTGTTACTTAGAATAATTATTTCACTTGAGATAGACCTTCTTACAATTGCATTTGCATATTAGTATTAGTTATAAGAGTGGAAATTCAAAAACAACTCTTAAAATCACTATCTCTTTCTTTAACTCTAAAGGGCGTGAATATGTAGGTCAAGGAAGAAAGAACTGGAGAGGTGAGAAAGAACGGACATTCCGCGATTAATTTTGATTTCTTGTTTTTTTGTGAAATTGGACACCAAGATGGATCATTTATAATAGAACTAGCCTAATTTATCTTAAGAAAAAATGGGCAAAATAGATATCCCTAAGAAAAAACCGATAATTTTTGTTCTATATAACAGTGGCACACCCATTTGTGCACACCTCGACTATCCTAGATGTTACCTTTCATCAACACACGTATCTAGTAACTCGAACCCCCCCCCCCCCCCCCCCACACCCACCCACCCCCCCCCCCCACCCCAACAAAC
>NW_006239053.1:1355731-1360402 GCF_000226075.1 Solanum tuberosum
GTAACTCGAACCCCCCCCCCCCTCCCGACACACACACACCTACCCCCAAGGCCTATAACAAGTGAAATGAGATCACCCAATATCTTGTCTCTGGAATTCGAACCCTGATATCTCAGAGGTTTTCATCCACTTCATTGACCTCCAAGTCGCACCCTTAAGTTGGGTGGCACATCATTCATCAAAACTATTGTCCAATCAATGACGAATCCCAAAAGTCATGTACTCACTATTGTCACTGAGACATCAAATATGAAGTAAAAACAGATGACCAAAGGGATGTAAATGCAGCCAAATCTCCAGAAGGGGCCACATACTACTGCCAAACAGAGATAAAAACTGAAGCAAAACAGATGAGCAGCACCAAAATGATTAGAAGCTAACATGCACTAAAAGTTTGCATTGGTGGTAACTCAGGAACTACAGCATTACAGCTAATGGCGCAACGAAGTTCTGCCAAAGAAACTGTACAGTATGCATATGCTATGTTACACTACGTTCATATAGCTGGCCTCGACTAGATTGGAACTAAGCTGTAATTGTTGTAAGCTCCTGCTACCAAAAAGGCTCCACCTAGATGTGCATCCAAAAAAAAAAAAAAAAAAAAAACAAACGGATATACCGTCTTCAAGTTTCTCTTTTATATCTGATATCTGCCTAAAGTATCTGTTTTTGTTAGTTTTCACTGTAAAATTCCCTTTCAGTCTTCAAACAAGTAGGAAATCCTAAACCTTCCACAATGGTAGAGGAGGGAACTCATCTTCGTTCTTCAGCCTTAACGAATGCTCTGCATCCCTGAAAACCAAATTAGAACTTCAGATAGTATCTAGTAACAAAGATCATACTACTCCACAGTCTAAAAATAGAAAAAGTAGGGAACTTTTCCTACCTTCCTAGTTTACTACAAGCAGGTTGTGAAAGTTGCACTTTTTGTGGGACACTCGGAATCAGGACCACATCACGAGAAGTGTGTGAAAGCACATCCCCAGAGAGATTACCCAGAGATCCAAATTCAATTCTACATGATGAATTCGAGAAAGCATTGGCATGAGATTCTTCGAGGAGGCCATCAGATTGGCTAGAAGAGGCTAACTTCTCATGACCTTCAACAGAAGATTTTACAGCTGAAATCTCCTCTGAATGATTTGCATCAGAAAATGCAACACACTCGTGACTATGGGTGCCACTATGCAAATGAAACTGACCATGACTTCCTAATGCCTTACTCTTAGTCCGTCCTTTACGTCTCTCCTGGTGATATTCCTGAAAGGAGATACAAAAACCGCCTCAAGCTTTACAAAAAGAGAGATACTTATCTAAACAAACTGAGATACCAAAATATGGGAAATAAACTGGCCAGATTGTAAGAGAAAACTACCGTATTCAGAAAGTAGGTGCCAGTTCCTTGTGCCATTTCTTTCTTGTCAGAACCTAAAGTAGCATCAGATGATAGAGCATTGCCAGAAGGTTGAGCAGCTGGTTTCACCACAAGCATACCATTCCCATTTGTTTGCCAAAATGAGTTCTTTCTAAGTGGTATTGATTGTCGGACAGTATCCCAAAAGTTTTTGTTTTGAGATGGAGAAGGTGATGAAGGACTATTAAGTACTGGTGCTGACAGATAACACCCATAGCAACACTGGCCATAAAGCAAACTCCGTATATGGCTGTCATAGTCCCCACTTAAGTCCACCAAAGGATTTATAGCTTCAATATCTCCAGCTATGCTTGCCAAGTCCCTTTCCCCTATATCGAGAGTTACACTTTCTAAAACACTGGTCCTTGGACTTGAGATTTCTGAACCACCAGACCAGAAGTCCTCACTATAATCAGTACCTGCTTGGTAAATGCTGCTGCTCTCCTGAGGGCACTTTGGGGTTTCCACCCCCAAACAAGAATCAGATAGGTCACTTAGGCACAACTCAGGTTCACAGTTCCCATTTTCAACAGATGATTTATTGAAATAGAACGGACGAGCATAGTAATGCTTCCAAGAAAGAGAACTCATGGAATTTCCATTAGAACTACAGTCATATGAGCCATTTGAAACACCGAGATTTAGAGGTACAGAAGCTAAAGGATCATTTGCATATCTGTATTGACAGAATCCTGACACTAGTGCATCATCTGAAAAGGAGCCATTTTCTGACACCATCTCTGAAGAAGCTCCATTCATCAAACTACTCAACAACTCATTTGATATTGATGTATATGCCTTTTTCAGGCTATCATTCTCAAAATCACCGTCTGATGATTTCAGAAGCATTCTAGCATTGGCATAAAATTCAGCAGGGGATAATGAAGAACATGTGTCTTCATCACCAAAAATTAGGCTGGAATATTGCAATTCAGCCACATGATTGAGTCTATGCCTCTCAATAGTGTTTGCAAAGAACTTCTTGATCTCATCAGCAACTTTGTCATCTGGTGACAAAAGAATATCGCCAAGCTTGCGGGCCCCATACTTAAAAGCTCTTTGTATTCGATAGAGATTACCTGAAGGGAATCAAAACATAATTTATGCTTGAGACCGAGCAACATAGACCACCTAAATACTCAAAGCACCACAATCATGCTATTTCCTGGAAATAACATGACAAGCACATTCTAAGTTTCCAAAACTTCTCTTCTACAGGCATACTAACTCTCAAATAACTTATTACTCCTGGGCAAGCAATCGTTAAACATATTGCTCATTATCCAACTAGTGGTGGTAACAAGGCAAGGCTTAAGTACTTCTGGTAGCAACAAAAAAAAGAGAGAATGCAAAGATGAAAAGGAAGACTTGGATAAGCAAACAAAACAAACTTGGTAATGATCCCAATTGTCGCCAAAACAGCAGAATCAGTTCATAAGGATCGGCCATTCTTCATAGTTTCTGACTACCCGGAGTACCAGAAAAGGATAAAAAGAAAAACAAAGAAACAAAGGGGGACGGGTTTCCTATATAACAAACTTGTAAACCACAAAATATAAGTTATTCAAGTTGTACCTTTGCTGACACTACGTCCAAGGTTATTATTTTCCTTCAAGGGGTCAATTATGTTTAGATACTTCTGTTGAAATGGTCGTGTGTCCGACTCAAGACCCCTGGATGGAACTGAGAACATTTCCGCACTGTTCCTTAAAAACTCCTCACTTAGCAATAACTCGTTGCTTATATAATCTGGCATCTCAACTGCAGACAAATAAACGGTGACTGTGAGAAAAAAACTGAATAAAGAAAAATAGATTCTTCACACAACTAACCCATATACCACCCAAAAGCCAAAAAGAGGAGAAACATCAATCTCTTTGTAAGCTTATGCCTAAGTGTGAGAAAAAATCCTAGAAGGTTGTAGACATCTGAAGGAGATCACAAACTACATCAATGAATTATGAAAGGAAGAGCATTGCTTACCAAATAACTCAGGAAGGGAGGATTTGCATACTGGACCATTCAAACTGATACAATATTTGTCCCAATCAAATTTGCTGTAGTAATCCAAAAATCTATAGAGAACCTAAAAGCAAGCAAAAACAGGAATATTAAATACACTTATACTTGCATACCAAGCTCAATGCACAAAGTAAAAAGGCACAAACAAGTAATTACCGCTAGAGGACCATTTAGCGATGAATGGAACAGTTGGAATATAAATAAGACCAGTGTTTCCAAAGCATATGTAGAAATCAGACCATGATGTGCACCAAGAACACGACTTTCATAATAGCACCAAGCCTTTATCAAAATAATGCTACGTTTGAATAGATGATTTTTACCAACAAGGCGATCTACCTGCGGTCATGAAACAGAGAAGACAAGAATAAAATTAGCTGTTCATTTCCTCATTTAACATGAAACAGAAGAATAAAATCAATTGATCAGAGGGGGAGATATTTAAAAGGACAATAATCTGAAATAGATAATAAACAACTAAACTCTATCAGACATTTGTTTAAAAAGTAAAATGTAGCTCATTTTAAGCACCAATCGCATAAAAAAAAGTTGGTCCAAATACTGCAGAATGGAGAGATATATGATGATGTCAACACTCAGCTATATATATTATTAAACGAGTAGAAGTTTACAACCACCTGGTAATTAGAGAGGGAATTGAGCAGGTAAGAAATAACAAGAACCAATTAACCAAAAGATCCCCACTCTATCCAACAGCATACTGCTGTAGTTAAATCAATACCTATAAGGCCATAACTAAAAGAGGTGCATTCTCTGTTTTAGAGATTCCATTAAACCCTTTTTCAGTTCCAGTTGTTTCCGCTTAACCAATACATGCAAAACATCTTGTATATAAGAGTCTTTGAAAAAAAAATTAAAGCACGCTCTATCACATTAACACAGTCATTGACCCACATCCGAGCACCTATAGGAACAAGATTATTTGAATGTTGACAGTTAGCTGGTAACTTACCTGCTCAAGGAAACAGAGTGTGCTAAGTCCTCCTAACTGATTAAAGGAAATATCTATCACAGTATTTCGTACAATACATTTCACGAGCTTAACCTGCCATGAGAAATTCAAAACTTCTCAAACTTTAACAGATAATAAATAATCAATTAAGCATAAATCTACTGAATGACTATGGATAGCCGAACTAAATAGATAGTAGTACACCTCTATCAAACAACATTCAATTACGATAACGTTCATCGAGCTACTAAAACTGCAAGCC
>NW_006239053.1:1361146-1380262 GCF_000226075.1 Solanum tuberosum
CCCCCCCCACGCACGCGCACCACACCAAAAAAAAAGAAATAGGCATGCTAATAGCTCCCCTATGCTTAGACTCAAGTATCCATCTTCCATAGGTGGCAGGATATCAAGATAAAAACTATTTGTAGCTGTGAAAGAATTGTGAAATACTTCATCCAACCCAGTTCGTTTTACAGACTTTGAAGGTTTGAGTATACTTCTGTCATTAGAGTTAGGAAAGAACCTCAGCATCAATAAATTGGGGATCCTTGACATCATACTCAGTATTTTCCTTTAGCTCTTCTTCCTGCAGAACAGCGAGAACATCACGGGCTAATGTTTCTTCAATAACAGGACTGCCAAAAACAGTCAAATCAATGTCACCATCAGGAAGGTAGGTCTTCAGTGGCACTGATCCATATGAGAAAACCTGTATGACAAACAAGTATAATCAGCAAAACTCAATTAAGATAATAGATAGCGAGATATACCTTAAAACAGTTAGAAAACATAAAACAGAAGTGACATGCTTCAAGCACAATATGTGATGATAAACTTAGGTTTCAAGTTCAAGCACACCAGACTATGCAATATTGAAGCTGATGCCAACTAAGGAAGCAGAATGTAATTTGAAGCAGGGGTGATCCAGGATTTAAACACTATGGGTTCGAGTTCGGAATTCCAACACATAACATTTGATTTACTGGATAAGAAATCAATAATCTGTCCTTATTTAGTGGGATTTTAGCACATATACAATGTCCAATCCAAAGCTACTTGGTTTGGAATTCTACTATGCAATGTATGCTAGATCCGCCCCAGATTCAGAGAGAGAAAAAAACATTCAACTATTCTGTGGACAATAAAGCTAGAGAAGATTTGAACATTTCAAATGTATAGAGTTGTTCAAGTTAGTCGGCTGGAACAAAGGGGTTCATTTTTTACTAAGTTATGCATTATGTTAAAACTGTAGTAGAATTAAAAGATGAATCACACACTTCGGTCTTAATCTGATATGTTTAATTAACAACTAAATTAGTTTCCTGATCTTGAATTGACTCAGAGGTGTATAAAGAACACTTAAAGAGACAAGAAACTACTTGACACGCAATGAAAGAAAAAACAGCTATGGAAGTAAGTGTTGTCAGCCTCATCAATAAGGAATCAGCTTACACTTTTACTAGCAGAAATAAATTAGTGAAATATCACTCCTGAAGTAGTGCGGCAAACATTACAATGAAATATCCTGGTTTACCGAAAAATAGATGAACGAGTAAGAAGTAAATCTGCCAGAAGCGAATCTTCAGCTTAACACTACAATCTGCAGTAGAACTTTAATTTTTTTAAAATTGGCCACCAACGGGGGTGGCCTAGTCATGCAGTTGAAGAGCTAAAGAGACAACCTTCAGAGCCAAGGTCCTAATCTCATCAAAGTGAAACTTATATTAATTGAATTCTTCCCATCTTCCTAAACATTGATGACTCGGTACATGTGCTGGTGTGAAGCAGCAAGGACTAGGCGGATTAGTCGAGGTGTTTGTAAGTAGGCACAAACAGCATTTTGTTATTACAAAAAAGAAAATCTCTTCCAATCCTGCTTTAATTACACGTCATTTGAGTCGAGGGTCTACCCGAAACAACACTCGACAGACCTCACTTGTGGGATTGCAATAGGTATGTTGTAGTTGTTGTAAAAAAGGAACGCCGCTAATAATGTAGTAAAACGGTCGCAGTAAATAGCGATTTTGTTCTCTTCCAACTACAAAAAACAAAAATCTCTTCCAATCCTGCTTTAATTAATTTGAGTCAAGGGTCTACCCAAAACAACACTCAACAGACCTCACTTGTGGGATTACAATAGGTATGTTGTAGTTGTAAAAAAGAAACGCCGCTAATAATGTAGTGTAACGGTCACAGTAAATAGTGATTTTGTTCTTTTCCGACAACCCCCACCCCCCACCCCTTCTTTCTTACCATCTTAGATTAGTAAAGTATCCGTTGAGATAGATCGTAAACGACTAAGTTTACCCTTATCTGTTCAGCAGATATGAAAAAACCATCCAAGAAAATAATGTAGTACAACGGTCGCAGTAAATAGCGATTTTGTTCTTTTCGAACTACAAAAAAGAAAAAATCTCTTCCAATCCTGCTTTAATTACACGTCATTTGAGTCAAGGGTCTACCCGAAACAACACTCAACAGACCTCACTTGTGGGATTACAATAGGTATGTTGTAGTTGTAAAAAAGAAACGCCGCTAATAATGTAGTGTAACGGTCGCAGTAAATAGCGATTTTGTTCTCTTTCGACAACCATCCCCCCCACCTTTCTTTCATACCATCTTAGATTAGTAAAGTATCCGTTGAGATAGATCGTAAACGATTAAGTTTACCCTTATCTGTTCAGCAGATATGAAAAAACCATCCAAGAAAAGGTAACACACTGTTTTGTAACCCCCAACAAGTTGACCAATCCCCCAACCCCCAACACCATCCAAAAAAAAAAAACATACCAAGAGAACATCTGATGAGTTATCAATTGAAAGCTAAAATAACATTTCGATTGAATTGGAACAGCAAATAGACATGCAAATTCAGGAATCAACAGCTAAAATCTCAATTATGCAATCAATTAATCAAATCAAATTAAATTCAGGAAAAAATGACCTCGCATCCAAGAGTACATCTGATGAGTCTCTGCACATAATCAACAACATCTTTCCTCTTCTCTTCAGTATCAAGAGTCGGATGAACACAATTCACAACCTCTTGTACAGCTTCTTCAGCAACAGCCCAACTATCCTCCGTAACTGCCGATGGATCAGGACCCAACATTTCCACCCATCGAGGCTCCATTTCAACCCGGTTTACGACTCCACAAGAACCCATAACCCCCCTTCCTTATCAACCAAAAAAAAAAAATTAAAAAAAAATCCTGATTAATACCCAAGAAAATTGTAGGGTTTTAGAGGCCATTGACAACATGGAATGTTCTAGACAAAGTAAACAAATGGGTAAATGGGGGAAAATGAAGAAAAAATATTGCTATATATAGTATTTATGTCATGTATATTTTTTTTGGATATCGGTAATCTGATTATCGTCTTTAATGTCAAGAAGAAAAAGGGAACAAAAAATTCCGGAGAAGGAGACAATTCTCAATTGCCCCCACCTCCCCCCATAACCCTACCACCCCTACCCCTCTCTGTTCTTGTTTTCTTCCTCAAAATCCAAAAAAACTTTCTTCTGCTTTTCTTCACATCCGTTTCTACCTGCAATTACGTGCAATTCTTGTATACATATATATATGTTTTGGGTTTTTTTTTTCTTCGAGATTACTCTGTTTTCTGTCGGACACCGGTGAACTCTACGGCGGAACACGGTGGCGCAATGTTCAAATGCCGTTATTCATAACTTATCTAATTTTTGCTTTACGACTTTATATATCCCGATCAAACTTTATTATATATACTAAAATTTATGTGACTTTTCACTTTTCGAAATTCGAGTTAATTAAACGTTAAATGTTAGTCAAATTAATTTTCGCAAAGTAAAAACAAGTCATGGTATTAGTAATAATACGTAATACAAACTTACTTTCGATTAATAACCATTGATTGAAAACATCATATTTGTTTGTCTTGTGAAAAGATTTAAGACTATTTGGAAAGAATTTTTAGAGCAAATAATTAGATGTTAACTAGTATAGAGATATTTGATTATTATTTTTCATGATTTTATGCAAATATGGGATGTTTATATATCAATTACTTTTTTTTCCTAGATTGAATTTTTTTATTTATTATATTCAAGTCAAAGAAATTCATAGAAAATTTTATTGTTTTTTTGTGTCAAATAATATTTGATAACATAAATTTAAAAATACTTTATTTATTAAGACTTTAATTTATAGATTTGACTCTACTGTAGCCCCACTTTAAACAAATTCCCTTTTATGGAAAATTCCTAAAATAAAAAGAAAGAGAATCTGGAACTCTTCTTCCTCGATTTATTCCTATGAATAATTAGTTAGGAGAATATTATTTTTCCTTTATTGGATAGGATAAATAACAAAATAAATGTTTTAGCATTTATAATTTTACTTTAAGTAGACGTTTGAATATAGATTTGACTGATACTTGGAAAAATTAAAAGTATTTTTAAAGTTGAAAAATAATTTTCAACGATTGAAATTGTATTTGAACATGCATTTCAATTTTAAAAACCCACGTCTCCAATTGATCAAATTTGAAAAAAAAGTCAAAACGAAAAGTCCATTCCAATATATAACCAAACATTGCTTTAAAAATATCTTTTCTTAAAAAAAAAAAACATTTTCAAAATATTATATTTATACGTCCGTAGAAAATTTAAAAAAAAACTTCTATTATTTTTATATTTTCTTTTCTATAATTTTAATTTATATATATAATATTGATATAGATGAGTTTAAATTGAATAGTATTATACATACAAATTTATATAGTTGATTTTAACGTGTTAGGGATCGAGCCATAATTGCTATCGTTGTTATCGCAGTGTTTCAACATTTGTGAAATCGAGATGAGTCAAAATTATTTAATTTCATTGTTGACATTAATTTTTTTTCTTCTTCTAATACGACTAGACAAACATGATTTCAAAATTCAGATTTTTGGTCTGGACCATCTTGATATTTTTAGACTTAGAACTTTAATCATTTTTCACATGCATCTCATTTTAGCATTAATTAATATATTCCTGTACTATGATTTAATTAACAATTTGAGAGAGAATAAAATGGCTTAGCACTTTAAAAATCATTTGTCACATGCATCTCATTTTAACATTAATATAATATCCTCGTACTATGATTAAACAAATTGAGAAAGAATAAAATACCATAAAAAAACCCGTAAGGATAATTAGGTTGGTACATAGATAGTAGTACTTAATAAAGGAAGTCACACATCAATTTCTTATATCAACGTTTTCTCGATCTAATTTGTCACATTGAATTTGCCTAGTACAAGAATTATTGCACATGAGTGAATTTATCTGATGCATGCACACCTAAAAAATAAAAATGACGAATCTCCACGATAATTCCAAAATAATCCACCAAAATAAAATAATTAATTAATTATCGTTTAGATAATGAAAAAACAAATGATTTATCACCTAAATGTGTAACATAGCAAGTAAAAAGATCAACCATGTGTAACATATCAAGTGCCACCATGTGAATACCTACTTGCTTGTCGCAAGTCGCAACATAAGTTTTCAGTCGATTTGTCTTTTATTTATTGACAATGTAAAAAATATATATTTATATAATTTATACAGTAAACGTTAAAAGAATATTAAATTTATTAAAACATGAGTTTTATGACAATTTTGTCGTTTACTTATCGATAGTGTAAAAAGTATATTTACTACGGTAGACGTTAAAAAAATATTAATTTTATTAAAAACATGAGTTTTATGTCAATTTTGTCGTTTACTTGTCGATAGTGTAAAAAGTATATTTACATCATTTATACGGTAGACGTTAAAAAAATTATTAATTCTATTAAAAACATGAGTTTTGTGTTAATTTTGTCATTTACTTATCGATAGTGTAAAAAGTATATTTACATCATTTATACAGTAAACGTTAAAAAAATTATTAATCCACATTTAACATTCACAAAAGAATTTGCAATATTATTTTGTGCAAAGTTTATTGTTCACATCTTCGCTTAAATAAGCAATGCTATTTACTATAACACATATTTTCTGAATTGGTAATCACGTGCAACACACGTGTCAAAAAATTAGTTTTATTAAAAACATGAGTTATGAGTCAATTTTGTCGTTTGCTTATCGATAGTGTAAAAAGTATATTTACATCATTTATACAGTAAACGTTAAAAAATATATTAATTTTATTAAAAACATGAGTTTTGAGTCAATTTTGTCGTTTACTTATCGATAGTGTAAAAAGTATATTTACATCATTTATACGGTAAACATTAAAAAAATTATTAATTTTATTAAAAACATGAGTTTTGAGTCAATTTTGTCGTTTACTTATCGATAGTGTAAAAAGTATATTTACATCATTTATACAGTAAACGTTAAAAAAAATATTAATTTTACTAAAAACATGAGTTCTGAGTCAATTTTGTCGTTTACTTATTGATACTATAAGAAGTATATTTACATCATTTATACGGTAAACGTTAAAAAAATTATTAATTTTACTAAAAACATGAGTTTTGAGTCAATTTTGTCATTTACTTATCGATAGTGTAAAAAGTATATTTACATCATTTATACGGTAGATGTTAAAAAAATTATTAATTTTATTAAAAATATGAGTTTTGAGTCAATGTTGTCGTTTACTCATCGATAGTGTAAAAAGTATATTTATATAATTTATACAATAAACGTTAAAAAAATTATTAATCCACATTTAACATTCACAAAAGAATCTGCAATATTATTTTGTGCAAAGCTTATTGTTCACATCTTCGCTTAAATAAGCAATGCTATTTACTATAACATATATTTTCTGAATTGGTAATCACGTGCAACGCACGTGTCAAAAAACTAGTTTTATTAAAAACATGAGTTTTGAGTCAATTTTGTCGTTTACTTATCAATAGTGTAAAAAGTATATTTACATCATATAAACAGTAAACGTTAAAAAATATATTAATTTATTAAAAACATGAGTTTTGAGTCAATTTTGTCGTTTACTTATCGATACTGTAAAAAGTATATTTACATCATATAAACAGTAAACGTTAAAAAAAATATTAATTTATTGAAAACATGAGTTTTGAGTCAATTTTGTCGTTTACTTATCAATAGTGTAAAAAGTATATTTACATTATTTATACGATAAACGTTAAACAAATTATTAATCTTACTAAAAACATCAGTTCTGAGTCAATTTTGTCGTTTACTTATTAATAGTGTAAGAAGTATATTTACATCATTTATACGGTAAATGTTAAAAAAATTATTAATTTTACTAAAAACATGAGTTTTGAGTCAATTTTGTCGTTTACTTATCGATAGTGTAAAAAGTATATTTACATCATTTATACGGTAAATGTTAAAAAGATTATTAATTTTACTAAAAACATGAGTTTTGAGTCAATTTTGTCGTTTACTTATCGATAATGTAAAAAGTATATTTACATCATTTATACGGCAAACGTTAAAAGAATTCATTGAATGTTATTAAAAGTCGCGCGACAAAAAAGCTTATCTTTTTTTCACATATACAGTGAGATAGAGATATCGTTCCTACACGTTTAAGGAAAAGCCAAACTTATACAGAGTATCATTTTCGTCGTTTTTCATAATTCCGTTACACAGTGGGTCACACACAAGTTTTAAAGATTATGTCATCTTTACAGATGTTCATGAGTCGGTTTGAGTCGATTGTTGATTAAATACTATTAACATAATTTTACTCGATGTAACAAGCCACTTGTCACAAAAATATATCCATAAAATATTTTCAAATGACCTGATAATGTAAAAAAAGAATCGTATTTTATAAGTTTAAATAGCGTAGACCACAAATTTATTGGGTCACGGTTTAAGCGTGTATACTTTCTATGACATGACGGTATACAAAATAATTCTGTTTGTTTGGATAATGTCTTTTTTTATGTAATACAACAAAGTGACAAATCCTTTTTAAGTATGAAAAGGATAAGGAATCTTGAAAAATTGCAAGGGGGACCATATCATAAGTTGTTTAATAGTAACTCTTTTCTCGGATCAACTTACATTCATCTCGATTAATTTTATGAAATATGTTACCTTCCATCAACGAAGACATTTTGAATGTTTTTATTTCGACAAAAATTTAAAAAATCTCATAATTCTCAACTACTTTATTGATTTCATATTGCATACTTCAAATCACTTGGATTGAAACGTAATTGTAAAATTTGGCAAAATACGAAAGGCTTGTCAATTATCATAGTGCATAATCAATGATGAAATGATTATTAAGTTGCATTAGCCAATTATTATTTTTCATTATTTTTAAGCCATAAAGAAGGACGAAGCAATTTCATCCTCTTTCCCTACTTTAATTTTCTCATTGGAGACTCATTTTTAATCAAGTTTGATTGTTTGATCAATAAATTTGATATTCCAACGTCGATCACTATAAAACTAAACACTAATTTATACGTCAATACTTTCTGAAAACAGAATGGAGTTGATTTCTCAACCACTCAACTAGTAATAGTAGTTATTATCTTAGAATATCATTTTCTCTGTTGAAGAAAACTAGATTTAACAAGAAAAGTGGTATTCTGAAATAATAAGTATTAGTTGAGTGACTATCCGAGAAATGAACCTAAAAAGAACGGCTGGGAAACCACATCCACAACCCATAACCTTCTATTTTTAACAAGTATTCTGCAACTTTTTATAAGCATTAATAAGAAAAAAGAATGTCTTCCCAACTTTTGTATCACAATCAGTGTAGTGCAATCACCATGAGTTAATCTAAACTAAAAAGGGACAGCCCGGTGCACTAACTCCCGCTAGGAGTTAATTTAACTACAACTTCCTAATAGGACAACTTGCTATTAAGGTAACAGTCTGAAAGGATACTTATTCCTTCTTACCTCGAGCAATATCAACAAGATATCTATTCAAATGCTGGCCAAAAATCTTGGTAGAGAATGACTCAGCAACGTGTTGACGAGCATCTTGCCCCATTTTTTCAGACATGTGAGGATCCTGAATAAAATTAGACATTGCTGAAGCAAACTCTCGTGGGCTAGGGTCACAGAGGAAGCCCGTCACGCCATGCTTTACTGTCTCCACTGGACCCCCACTATTGCAGGCAATAACAGGTTTATAGGCTGCCATTGCTTCCAAAGGAACAATGCCAAAATGCTCATCCTACTCTTCCAAAAAAGGAAAGAAAATGTCATCCTACTTTCAAGGTGAAAAAAACATGGGAAAAGACGGAGATGCTCCTTCTAACAGCATACTCCAAGGTAAGACAAACATTCCTCCAACAAGTCACTCTCGAGAAACATACCTTTGGTGTATAAAGAACACATAGGCATTGGCCAAGGAGTGCATTTCTCTCAGCAGTAGAGCAAGATGTGATGAATCTGACCCGCTGAGAAACACCTTCCCTTTCTGCCAACTTTTTCAGTTCTTCTAGATACTCAACATTCTCTCTAAGGCGATTATCAAAGCCTCCTGAAATAAAAGCAGGAAGAACTCTATTAGCATGCAAGATGATTTCTTTTGAGTATATATTCAGCCACTGATGGTAGACAACGGGTATCTTGGACTCGTTTATTGAAGTATACTTTAAATCCATCTATTCAAGGTATTAAGGGCACATAAAAAGAAAAAAAAAAGGGCTTATCATCAAAGGGAGACAAGCACCCAAAAAAGTCCTATAGCTAACTTGATCAATAACAAGTAGCATCTGATTTTTATATAGTTTCAGGGCACTAAATATCCTTATCATTTACATGAGATCAGACAGGTTCATATATCTTATTGGCTCTAGATAAACTCCGCAAAACCTAAACAGCAAGATAAATAAGGCAAATCAACCATACAAGATGAATACCAACAGCAAATAAAAGAGATGACAGAAGCAAAACAGAGAACAAGGAAATGTTGGTGGATAATGCAGCATACATTGAAGTTGAAGAATTGAAGAAACTTGCCTGCAACAGTCAAGGAAACATCATTCATGTTAACTCCTTGATGATCATGGACTTCATGGGCGTGAACCATGGCAAAGGCAGATATTGCCAATTCTATGTTCTTTTTTCTCTCAAATCGATTGATGGATAGAAAGTTCAGCCTAAAAGAAATGAACAACAGAAGTTATCACTGTATTGCTCCAATTTTATCAGATGCCCCTCCAAGGGACAAAGGAATAACTGAAATGACACTACCATCTGATATATTAGTTGTGTTTCTTTGAGCTCTATGGAGTAACCTTCTCTCTACCTCCCTACTATCCCTCCCCTCCTCCCTCTATTTTAAGAGCGCAAGGAAGGGCAGGAACTCCAGGGCAGATGCATTTGAAAATTAAAAAGAAACAAATATTGAAATCTGTTGTGTTATTGCAATCAGACCTCGAACTAGAAGGTACCAAGAGATGGAAAGGTGTCTCTTACTTGATGGCATCAGGTTTCTCAAACTGATCAACATTGACAGCTGGGTACAAAACAGCTGGTTTAATCCCACAAGCATCTAGGTTCTTGAAAGTTGATGCAAAAGTAGATGCTGTAAACCTGCTGTTAACCAGAATCAAATCTGCCATTCCTATAGTTTAACCAAGCAATCAAAGAAGAAGCAGATGTTTGAACAGATAAGAAAACACAAGTAAAACGTCGATAACAGATAAACAACACCACGGACAGAAGGCAAAATGTCAACAAAAACCTGTTGTTATTTCTTCTATGAAGTCAATAGGTTTCCGATATATCCTCCTAAGAATAGTTGTACGTTGCGCCAGCAAAAGATCTGGAAAATGGCAATAGAATACAACCTGCATGAGGTATAAACTTCATATATATCTCAATGATCATTACATAGCAGTTGATTTCATCAAATCCATCAAAATACCTTAGCAGACTTCTTTAACTTCAATATCGGAACGACAACAGAGACTTGATCTGCTAGAATTACATCAAATGAAGGCCACATAAACAACAAGCAGAGAGCAACAAACATGCACCGCAAGTATGCACATACTGCATGAAGCCGATAAAAGATATGTCGAGGAAGAAAAGCACCATAAACTGTAATATCAAACACACCTGTAAAGTGGTATTCACATCAGTAAGGGCACAATGGATGTTTGTTTAGCATATGACTTGAGTATAGAAAGTAAGATTTCTAACCAGACAGAGTCTCCTCAAAACATCGATTTTTATCATGATGTGAAGTAAAAATGTGAACTTTATGCCCTAAAGAAGCAAGTTCCATAGCAGCATCAACAATTAGCCTTTCAGCTCCACCTAAACATGATAAAATATGCTTCCATTAACCCATAGATCTGCTCATTGACGCAAAAAATTATTATACCCATTTTTTTGAAATTTATGATCTTCTACAAATAACTCATTTGATCAAGGATTCAACAAATTGCAATGATAAACAGATCTATGAAAGAAATATAAATATGTGTAGATAATAATTTACCGATTCCGAGATCAGGATGGATTATCGCGATATTCATCTTCGAGCTCCCTTTTTTCTCCATTGTTGTTTATGAGAAAAAGCGGGTGTAGGGGAAAATAGAGATAAAAAACGGGTCGGGTCAATAGCCGGAGATTGCTGAAGGAGAAGAGGTGGCGGAGAAAGTCATCCGATTGCTTTACTTCGCCGGCGCTGGATGTAAAATTACACTTTTAGTCCGTCCTGATTTTTTTTTTAAAAATAATATAATTTTAATATTCTCATTATGCAATTTGAAAAATATTCTTTATTTTCTGAAAATTTATGTTTCAATAAATAATGTCATGTAAATTAAATTAAAATGAAAGAGATGTTTTTATTTTTGTTGTCGTTGGGTTGTTTTCTAATAGGGCACACATTAAACAAATGCTTAAATAAGACCGAAAGGGGTTATCTAAGTGGTAAACATCTTTTGCCTCGACTTTAAGTTATGAATTCGAATCACTAAAGAAGCAAAAGGGAGCTCCTAGAAGAGGTAAAAATACAAAATGAAACTTGGATATCATTTATCGAGTGAGAAATACTAAAAGGATTGTTGGCCCTTGAATAATTATTAATCCCTCTATCCCAACGACACAGTTAAAATTTTGAATTTTAATTTCTAAATTCTAACTTGTGAATTTGAACATAGAAACCTTCAGCCTTTTAAAATAATATATGTATATTTAAAAATTACTATAAATCACAATAATTAGTAATGTAGAGAATTCTGTCTGTCTTAGCCTTTCTCCTCCCCCTTGCTACTCCTTCAACTTACCCTATTTAATTTTATTTAGGCAATTTTATGTAGTCACCTTAAATAGGGGAAAAGGTGAAGAGAAAATTTACATCATCTCAATTAAATATTGAAAGTTACTATGTAAAACCCTCATATATGGGAAGAGACAAGAACTAAAATAATTAAAGACGAGCAAAATGAACAAAGAAATCTAATCAATTCGAATTCAACATCTTCATTTGCTTCATATGAACAAAAACTAATCCAAGAAAGAAATAATTTGAGAGCTGCTGAGGAACATAATACTCAACTAGGTAAATTAGTATAGTATATAAGTGTGTCTAACTAGTACAAGTCTCGATAACAAAAATGCTAAGTTGCGACAGCTATCCTTATACTTCAAATCTACCAACTGCAATGCAAAATAGAAAACTATATTCTTTTCAAATGTTGTAAGTTGTAACACATTGTGTGACGTATGGAAAACTTTGCAGACACATCTTCATTGCTGAAAACGTCTACCTATACTCTGATCAAACGGCTAGCCAATAGCCAACCGTTAGAAGCTTTATACGTGCTGATCCTTGCTAGAATTCCAGCTAGGGGCCTGAGCAACAACACTATCTGGTAAATTGCCAGAGCCTTTTTCAACATTTATTAGAGGATCGGTTTCACTTTCGTTTACCTTCAACCACAGAAACAACAGAGAGAATTAGTAAATCTATGTTCTAAATGCATAAAGGAAAGATGATAGTAAAACACAAGTCCCCACCAGCTTCTGGAACCGTGACCATTCGGTATAAGCACTAGAAGAGTAGTGGTTTAAAATGAAGGGAGCATAAGGTTTTAGAGTTTACTTTTCTTCCAAATCTGCCTCTCCCATGGCCCATGCCACTAACTAATTAAACCATTTTGCAAGTTTCGTTTTCTTTCCGTCTAGAAGTGCAGTGTAATGAGGTGACACACAATGAGGCAGTAAAGGGAGCACAAGAATTTAATGACAACTTTCTTCTAGATCTGCCCCTCTAACGACTTATGCCACTAACTAAACGATTTCAGAAGAAATATTGCAAATCTAGTACTAGTGTAATGAGGTGGAATGAAGGGAGGTAGTATTGGACATCGTTAACAATCATCTTGCAAATCAAGATATTGCACAAGTTGGTGTATGATAATATGAAATACCTTTTTTGCCTAGCACAATGTGGAACACCAAAAAACAAAGGTGTAATACCTGAGACAGAAGGGATGCAGCCTCTATAGACTTCTGCTGGCTCTCAATGGAACAACAATATGAATAGAGTATCATCCCAAGCATAGCAATGACGATACCCAGAATGTTTCGCCAGCTGAAGGGATCACGAAGTAGAACATACCCAAAGGCCAAAACAAGACATGTTTTTAGATGCCCAAGGACCTGATAGGTGACTGGAGAAGTCTTGCCAATTACCAAAAAAGTACTGAAGTTCACAGAGACGGATATAAGGCAGGATAGAACAATAAAGGCCTGCCATCAACACGTTGAAGTTAACAAATAGTGCTAAATGCCAATATCTAGATTAAAATTGAAAATGATTTTCTAACTTACCACCACATTTTGTGTGTAGTTGAAAGCAAATACATTCTGATTTGTCAAAAGCCAATCTAAAAATGGTCCTACTATAAACAAAGTAATTGATTGATAAGGACAAGATTGATACAGGAGCTGGGTTGAAGAAACCTTGAACTTCTTCTGGATGGTATTCGTCATCTAAGAAGATGGGTTAAGATATCCAAGCAAGAGATGATATGATGTAATAGCTGTGAACTATAGGTCCAACATCATTTTCTAACACATACAAAACAACTTCCATAAAAATTTAAAGTCTTATTTGCCAAAAGTAAGGTTGCTAAACTGGGGATTTATGAAGTAAGCAGAGCCAGTAAGGGAAAGAACTGAAAAAGATTGATTGACCATTCAGTAAAGGATACAATCTGCGCGATACAAGTGGTGACAATTGCAAACATAGATAAAACAGAACCCAGTAAATTGAGCTGCAAATCAGTTACTGTTGCAATTCCAACCCCAAAGAGAAGAACGGTAAGTGCAAGCTGGATATTCCTACTGCAAATCATAGTTGAGACAGGGATCAAATCGTTACTAAAAATGTACAACAAAAAGGGTAATTTCATAAATGCTTAAGCAAAAGAGTAAATGAATGCAGAATGTTATTTAGATAAAAGTATCAATTTATAGGGCAATAGCATCACTCCAGACCAAGAGATACATAGAGGTTACTTGGGTCAAAACTGTGGAGCCAAAGAAGCTCTTTTCGTGCACAAAGATACTTCACTTGAGTAAAAATTTATCTTCATATGCACCCAACCTTTCAGATAGTTCCCTCACTTACTGCTCCATTACTATTACATTTATCTGATAATCCACCAGTCACTTGCAACCTTAAAATTGTGTCTAGCTCAGCCTTAAATAAGTAGTCAACAGTTGCATTAAACAAGAAAGACTTTCCTTGAAAAAGAGTTCCACTCATGTTAACAAGGAACATTGCATAAAAATAGGACAAACTATCTAAGAGTGATAAAACCAAAAAAAGAAAATTAATAAAAATAGACAAGGTGGAATGGGTCTTTAAATTATCAAAGACCCAAAATAAGAAGAGATGGCTTGGCTCCAAGAATCTTAATGATCAGTAACATTTTACAGGAATATATCAAAAGCACAACTTGTCAAAAAACTTGGTCTTCTACTATCTCATTTAACCGTATTAGAAGCCAGTGAAATGCCAGTGAAATCATTTCACTGGCTCAACCTTTAACTATGGATGATGGTTGGCCCTAAATCTAGTATAGAAACGATTGTATATGGGAATAATGTTATACCTCTGAATTCAACTTTCTAGATAAGGACAAGACATAGGGTTCAGACTCTTAATTGTTCCAAGAAATTACTTCTGGTTTGACGGTTCAAGCAAACCACATGTTGACGAAAAGTTTCTCCAATGTTATGTTCCAAGCTTAATAAAATGAGAACAAATTCCTATGTTTGATATGCTTGGAAGAGAAAATTTCTCAAAAATAGATGTGAAGTAAATGTAGTGTGATCCTCTATCTACCTAGTGTAACATAACTGATTTTTTAAGAACTTTTTGTGGAAATAATAAAGTCATCGTTTTGCTGGTATCCTGTGGAATTAGTGGAGGTGCGCAAAAGCTGGCCTGGACACCACAGTCATCACAAAAAAAAGTCATTTTGAGAAAGTCAAGGTTGAGTACTTTTACCTGAATTTTTTCCTGTAGAAAAGAGTCTCCAAAAGAACTGTACAGGGGATGATTGCTAATTTTGTCATCTAAAATGCAAAACAATGAAGAAAATCAGGAAAAAAAAACTGCATTTAAGATTCTAAAATTAGTCAGAAGCTAAAGGGCTTGCTTTGTAGAGACAACTTAGAATTGAGTTTGTGATGAATGTTTGAGACCAATAGGGAACAAGAGAATCTCATCACATTAAGTAAAGTAGGTTCTAACCACAAAAGCAAAAAAGAACCACAAAAGGGAAAAAGTTTGTTGCCCCTCCCCAATAAATGAAAATAGAAAAGAACCTTACAATTCAGCTAGCTATGTATGTTGATAATTAATTTCATAATGATCATTAAGCATTTCATAATAAGATTTTTGTAGCACATTGTGATGTGAATAATTTAAGGTTACAGTGGAGCAAGTTGCAATTTCAAGTTTAGATCTTATAAAACCTAGCTACTCCAAACAAGTAATCACCAGAAAACTAATTTATGTGGAAAAGCTATCCCAGTGGATACATTGCTATACCTTGAAATATAGGTCCAGAAAAAAGGGGACAAGGAATGAGAATAAAGATAAAGGAGGGGGAAGAGAAGATCTTATCCAGATAAATCACTATTTAAGGCAGCCAGAATCCCAGGTAAAAAACATTTAAACCAGATAGTCATTAACAGCAAAAAGGAAAAAGAACAAACCTGATAAAATCCAACAGAATTAAACCCCAGGCTTAGATTAAGAAGTCCAATAGAGGACCCATTCAGTATTCCAAAGCCCATAACGGCTTTTGGATCAAAAGGCTTGTGCTCAAAAAATCTCATCCATCTTGCCACATGGAGAGAACAAAATGTAACTAAAAGATGCCAGCTTGTCAAAGTCGTAGCTGAGTGAAAATTTAAGAAGTTAGAAACTCAAAGCAGAATGATATAAGAATTGAAAATTTTCTTTTATGAGGTTTTGCAGGTACCAAAATAGAAGTGTCAACAAATCAACAATCCCCTGATCCAAATTGGATCATCCTTTTCCCAACTCCCTATTTCCTTATCAATTTTTTTATAAAAAAAAAAAGTGTCAACTGACAACCAAATATATTTTAGATGCGAATGCGCAATATCTAGAAGTATCTTTCATTTCCATTATGTTCTAATTTTTGTTTAACTATATGCAAACACTTGCACATGATTTTGTGTTCTCTCCTTCTTCTTTTTTGGTTCATTTGATTCTGTGTTCTCTCCTACTACTGCTCATATGCCATAAGCCAAATTCACCAACTGTCAAATTGAGCTGTTTTACATTAAAGGAATAGAGGAAATAATTGCATAATGACTAAAGAAGAGCACAAACAGAGAAATAACTAAGCCAAATATTTGAGCTTGTTCTGGTCCCTACTAATTACATTGTCGAACCCATTTTTCAACAGAGAATATTGACGTTTACTGAATCACATTCACCCAAACAACAACTATCTATGCCTCAATCCCAAGCTAGTTGGGGTCGGCACATTCATCCCAGTAGAAGAAACGAGACAATCTTAGAAAACTTTCCTGCACAAGCTCTTCGTGAATCTCATAGAACCATGTTAAAGCAATCAATAAATCAATCAATATCCTTCAATCCAAATATTTGTTATTGGCAATATGAAATCCTCTATGTTGATTATCCTCTATTTCGATGTATCAGCTAATTCATCTTTTAAGGTAAATTAAATACTATGAATGATAAAGCAGGTACCTAATTTCACGAAGCATGTAAGCAATTCACTTGTAAGATTAGTCATTACACTAATGAACCCGAACAAAAGAAAAATAACAAAACACCATCCATTATTTGCATTACGAAAAAAAGTTATCAGAACTCACCAAATGTAAAACCTAATGTGCTAATAAGCGCCTTATTGCAAATTACAATGGACACAGAAGACACCACCGACAAAGACAGTGCTCCAATGGTCCCCAGCTGAAACCTCTGGCTTTCTGTCATTTTCGCTCCTTCTCCAATTCCAACTTCAAAATCTACACATCAATATAAAATTTCACACATAAACCTAAATACAAAATCATCTCACAATTAGACAACCGAGTTTTTTTTTTACCTTATCTCAATCGTGCGTCCATGAATCATACAAAACTAGCTCAGCTGAAAACAAAACGTTCAAATATATTTAAAAACGAGATTTATTCAACATAAATATATACAGATCCAAACACGAACAACAAATTTAAAAAAAATGCAGAGTAAAGAATATGTTAATATATTAAGAAGATTACCAAAATGCAAAATTATAGATCTGATACTTTATATAAAATTGGATTATTTTTTCAATCTTCATACGATTATACGAACAAGTAAAAAGGAGAGAGAGAAATGGAGGAAGAAGAAGAACCTGTAAAGCTTCGGATCACGAAAATGGACAAAGGCGCTAAGTGTTCGATAGAAGTTGAAGCATTATTATTAGAATTAGAAAGAGAGCGGAGAAAATTGCACCACTAACATTTATACTTTTTTGTAATTTAATAATTAAATTGGTGACTTCTTAACTGAATTCCTGCTAGCTTTTCGCCTGCGGGTCACGTGACTGTGTCTATCAGAGGGGTATATGTATTAATGAAATATTTGGGGAAATTGATGCGTTGCGACATGAATTTGCATCTAATTTTGATAATTATTCTCTATCTTTTGTCGTAAAATTATTTGTAACTTTTATTATTAGTTATGGTAAGACATCAAATTTTAAATTTATTTTTTTAGATTTTTTTATTAAATTTCGATTAGTTTTTTTCCTGCGGGTCATGTGACTGTGTTTGTATCTATGAAAAAGGTATATACAGGAAATATTTGGAGAACCCAATGGGTTTCAACATGAGTGTTGCACTCAGATGATAACCATCATCGACCTCTTATCTTAAGATTGTGATTTGAGTCACGTTAAATTTATTATATGTTATGCGATTAATCTCAATAATACGTAAAATTTCAAATTTGTTTTAATTCAAGTTAATATATATAATAAAATGAAAGAAAATATTGGAAGAAGATTTAATAGGTTTATAAGGAACATTGAAGTCTAATGTTCACCATAACGATTAAAATGGATTTCAAATTTATCTTTATGTCTTTTCTCTATTAATAATAGTTGAAAAAATATTGTTATAATTTAACAATGCTTGGAAATAAAGACTTATTTCATATTAGTGATTGAATGTAGACATTTCTCTTACATTAATTAAAATATCTAGAAAATGAATCCAAACATATTACTACATTCAATGTTTCTCTTACATTAATTAAAATATCTAGAAAATGAATCCAAACATATTAGAGTACTACATTCATTGCTTCTAATATGTAAATGCATTCCAATCAAAATATTGATGAAATTAGAATTTCTAGAATACGATGTCACCTTAAAAAATACAAATTATTAGTACTAATTAAAATTGATTTCTAGTTTTTAAGGTAAATAACTCTAAACACAATAAAGTGCATTATGTAACTTTCTTATAGTATGAATGTTAGATTGTAATATTATGTCAATTTTAGAAATTATATACCTACAATATCTAATTTTATAAAGAAATTATGAATTTACATTCCGCACCTATAAATTCACTTGCAAATATTCTCACAAGTATTAAATTTGTTTACATTTGGATGGTTGTTACTTATTGTTCATATATCGTATTGTATCGTGCAATATTATTTTAATGAATACAATATTTGGATTGATTTTATCATTCTCATTTCAGTTGTCACACATTCATAATTTGAATGATAAATATAGGGATAAGGATCTGAAAAATATCCCAACTTTTGTCGAATTTGCTGTTGCGATACTAAACTTTCATGAGGACCTATTACCTCCCTAAACTATTTAATACCGTATTTTAAACATATATATTTGCCCATGTGGACAT
>NW_006239053.1:1380867-1407371 GCF_000226075.1 Solanum tuberosum
GTATTAAATAGTCTAGGGAGGTAATAGGTCCTCATGAAAGTTTAGTATCGCAACAGCAAATCCGACCAAAGTTGGGATATTTTTCAGACTCTTATCACATAAACATATAAGAAAAGTAAGGAACGGGTAGAGCTACTATGAAAATGTAAGGTAAATGATCAAACAATAATTATCAATAATAATAAATAAAGACAAAATGAGAAGAAAATATTCACATCAAATCAATCGCTATATAAAACGAGTCTTTTCATTGTTATCTAACAATAAATATAAACGATATCATACACAATATAATTTAAGTAACAATCAAAACAAACATTATACTTAAACTAATAATACAATACAACGGTAACAACCATCCAAACAAGGTGTTAAAAAAATCTTTAAAAAGAATGAGAAGATCTAAATGTTCTTTTATTCTTCTATTACTTTGCTGTTCCTATACAGAAAATCAAATCAAATATATTTAATACTATAATTTTAATTTAGGAACTAAGTGTAAAGTAATTTTTCTTATTTGGCACAAATTACGGAACAGCATAGTCAGGACTTAACCCTTCTATTTGAAAATTGATTCAAACGAAGGATTTATATAATCGGAGCATCGCCGGAGTATTTTGTTCGGAGGTTTTATGCAACCGGCGAAGAAATCGAGCATCACCTGACCTGACCCGACCCGACAAAATTGATTTCTAAAGGAACCCTACGAAGGATTTTGGGTTTTTAGGGTTCCATTTCATGCTTTTACGAATGGATATCGACACTGATATTTCTCATTGGATTCTCGAATTCATCCTCCGGCAACCGCTCGACGACGGCATTCTTAACGATCTCATTCACGTTCTTCCACTCTCAAACGACAAGCCGAATTTAAAAAAGGCGCTGCTTATCCGAAAAATCGAATCTGAGATTTCTAACGGTTCAGTTAATGAGAAAATCCTCGAATTTCTCGAACTGATTGAGGAACTAAATCATCAAGACGGGATTGAAGCTTCAGAGGTTATGAAAGCCGCGTATTGTGCGGTGGCAGTGGAGTGTACGGTGAAGTTTTTGAATAGTGAAGGGACAGGAGGTAATAAAGGTAAGTATTTTGACGCAGTAAGGAGGATATGGAAACGGAGAATCAATTTAATGGAGAAAATGGAGAATGTAGGGTTTGTATCCGAAGAGTTATGGAGTTGGAGGGATGAAATAGAGGCGGCTTTATGGGATGATAAGTGTTCTTACAGTGTGATAAGGAAGAGTAAAGGTATAGTTGCTGTTGAGTTGGTTAAGTTTTTTGTTAGAGAAGCTAAAGAGAGAATGGGGTCTCCTTTTCTTGATGTTGTGGCGGAAACTTACCAGTCTGATGAGACAATGAAGGCACTTTTTGGAGAGGTGAACAAAGAAGGAGCTTGCTGCGGAAATGACAGAGGTAATGTGTTATTAAACTCTATGATATGATCAAATTTGGATGATAATTTTGTACCTATTATCTGCTTATTGCTCCAGTTCAATGAATGATGACCAAATTCTGTATGTTGGTGTTAAGTGTTGAATTATGTGCTTTTTTTCTGTAGTTTATATGGTCACCCTTGATTAGATATAAAGGGAGTATTTTTGACATTTCCTAGTAATACCAATATCAGTTTATCCTTGTTATAAGGGGTAAAAGATTACTTTTTGACATTTTGCTTGCTGAACTCGTATAAATTTCATGAGTTTTATGTCTAGATGATTGTTTTTCTGCTTGCAGAAGTGTCCAAAGGAAGTGCATTGCGCAGGAAGAAGCATGTTGCTTTCAAACGCACCAGAGGAGGTATCAGGATCAGTGATTCTATTGAGTCAGAACTTGAGGCATCTGGTGGAGGTGGTCAGGATGGTTTACCGCCTTCAGCTGAAATACAGAAAGCAGAGAAAGCACTTAAATTGAGTTCATTGGAGCTGCGTGCTATGGTAAAGGATCCTCTACCTGATGCACTACGTCTTGCTGAAACTCTTTCTTTGGCAAGGGATAATATGGGTCATCAGCCTGCTGAGAATAGCAGTGACATAGCCCCTCCTCCAATGGCCTCCAGTAGCAGAATGGTTCAAGCTAGTGGGGAGAAATGTGAGGCGCAGCATAATTGTCATGATAATGCTGCATCCAAGCCAGACCGAGTGAACCAAAACAGTGCTGCCAATCCACTTGAGGTATATGCATCAAAAAAGATTTTTTTCTCCACCTGCTTAAAAATACACGGCCAAATGCTGCTTCTTGGCATGTATTGATGCACAATGCTCTTGAATGTGTAGTAACTTGAAGTCTTCAATGCAAGATAGTATTTGTTTATCCTCAAAGCTTTACTAGCCTAGTGACTAAAGGATTTTTTGTAACTAAATGTGCAAAACTTTTTCCCAAGCCAAGTAACGAAATGATTCTTTGTATAGTAGAGATTAGAGAGGTTAGATCAGATATTAGCTCTAGATTTGGTTTTGCAAGAGGAATATTATAGCACAAACATTAAAGCATATTCTTATTTGAAAAAAATTGTCCTAGGCACCAAACTGTATTTGAGAAAAATATCCAAATAGAGAGAAACAAATTTGTAATTTTATGCGTGCTAATGGAAACAAACGCTGAATTTTATATACAGTTGGATGATTTCTTCGACGAGGTAACTGAACGATCACCAAGTAAAGCGAATAGGGTTACATTACCTACACCAAAGACAACGAAAGTTTCTCCCCTGAAGAAGTATGAATTTAAAAAGATCACCACGAGGAGAAAGCCCATGAAATGGAGTTCGTTGGAAGAAGACACTTTGAGAACTGGTGTACAGAAGTATGGAGCATCTCTTACTTCCTCTGACTTCAAAGAAATAACGACACAAGGTTTAGTGCTCTAATTGTTTTCCTTTTTTTCGTAGGTATGGTACTGGAAACTGGAAGGTCATCTTAGACACTTATCATGGCATATTTTCAGTGAGGACAGCAGTAAGTGTTTTCTGATACTACTACTATTTATAGACTGGTCGTATATTACTCCTACTTATGAAGTCTAAACAATTTTGTGCAGTGCGACTTGAAGGACAAGTGGAGAAACATGATATCGTAGGTATTTATTTTGAAGAAATTTCACTCTTGTATGAGAGCCTTTTGTTTTCTTAAGCAGAGGTATGGCCTTGTATATTTTTTTTGTATCATGTAAATGTCAAACTTCCTCCCTGTGTATTTTGTTAGATACATAATACTTCAGATGAATGTTATTGTATATCATGTCTCTCTGGAGAAAGCTGTGAGCATGCTCATATACACTCTAGAAATAGTTGCCTTTTTAGGTACTTGTGACTAATTTAAATCAGTGGATACAAATTTCAAGCTAAAGGACTGTGAAACAAGTGAATTACTAAATTTCAAGCTCAACTGATAATGTATCCAGATGCCTTTGAGATTTCAAATTGAGTTAGTTAATGGTTAAAAAACACAACAAAAGTATCACCTTTTTTTGCGAGTTTCATACCTCAACTCTCTATTGTTCTATTTACCTATCTATAATTCTCTTCGTATTAATACACACATTGATGCGTAGTTGGCCTACGCGCATTTGTACTTGGCATCAATGTGTGTTTTAAAAGAGAGAGAATTTAGGTAGGTAAAGAGAACAGAGGTATGAAATCCGCGAAAAAGTAATAGTTCTTGTGTTTTTTTTTTTTACCATTAGCTCTTTCAAATATTTGTACATGTATTGTGACTATCATCTTATCACAAGCTTTGTTGTCGATTGAGAACAAATATTTGGCCAATTCAATATTGAGGTGCTTTTTAATACAAAAGGAGTGATGGTTTAGGCTGATAAAGAGAATAATGGATTGTTGAGATATAAAACTCTGCAAAAAAGTCAAAGTTTAGAAGCTTTTTTTAGTCATTAAGTCTTTCAAATATTAATACTATTGATATTAACTTAATAATGTTGACGGGTTTCAATTGTTTTTTGAAGTTGATTTTGAAGCGGCCAAACTTTAAAGACCTTGTAAATTTCAGCTAGTATATTTCAAATAGGGTTCCTAAAATGGTTATTATTGCAATTCGTTCATAATAATGTAGTGAGTGTTCACTCAATTTATCTGTTGTGATTTTTAAAAGTAATCGTCTCAAATTGTCATTTTAGAAGTTTAAGACAACTAAATATTTTTTCTCATTTCTATGATAGTAAATTAGTAATTGTTCTAGAGTATTACAAACACCTCACCCTAAAATAAATAAAGAATTTTGCGCTAATAATATGAACGCTTTTAAATTGTATTTAATGGTAATAGTAAATATAAGTATTTATAACCAATACTTAATACAAATATCGTTAAACGCTTTAGCAATGGTATTAACTCAATTATTGTTAAATGTTTTTGCGGCTGCTAATAGCAAGACCTATTACAACTAAATGTCTCTTTTATTATAGTAGATCAAATGAGTAAATATTTAATGAAGAGAGCTTATAGCTTAAGAAATAAACAATAATCAGAAAAGAACCTTTCAAATTAATGTCTTCTAAAGAACGTGTAAAAGAGAAACATTGACAAATTATTTAAGACAAAAGAAGTATCAATCACTTCTTTACTTTAGATTGGTGAATTTGGTATAGAGAGGTTTACCTCCGCTTTAAACGTCTTTTTCCCGCCTGTTCAAGCCACTAATAAGCAGATCGAGTAGAAGAGAACACTCGGAACTAGGTTGACTGAGATTGCCAACTGCAAGAAAAGAGAGAAAGTAAGTCGGAAACTTAACGAGCAAATGCCATGTGCTCTATCAATCTAGTCTCAGTCATTCCAGCAAGCGAGCGAGTGAGACTAATGAAACCAAGGTACACTGAAGACAAAGCAATTCATTGCATTAATCTTCCTCCGTCTCAATTTATGTAACACCATTTGACTTGACATAAAGTCTAAGGAAGACTTCTAAAATTTGTGGTCTATAAATCCTTGATCATTTGTGTGAGAGTGAATGTGACTATAAATCGTTTTATTAGGATAAATGAGAAATTTAAAAGTTAAATATGATTATAAAAAGGTAACATTTTTGCACGGACTTAAAAAAGAAAAATGTGTCACATAAATTGAAACATAAGAAATACTATTTAGAGCAAGAGGTGTGTATCAACGGATTCGGTCCAATTTTATATACAATTTGTCAATTTTTTTAATTTGTGAACGCGTTAACCTGATTATCAAACCACTAAGATATTTATTATTGATTTTCAATTAAGCGATTTTTGATCCTTAATGGTTTGATCGATAATCAATAATACAATGCTCATATAATCATGTATACAAGATATTCATAAAATAGAAATAGTAGCAAGATTTTGTATACAAGATATTCATAAAATAGAAATTGTAGCAAGAATACAAGTGTAAGACATATTGTTCGAATTTGTTCTCAAAGACACGCACAATAAATTGCGATAATAACATTAACTTGTATGTCTTTGTCACAATCAAATCTAAAATTGAAAAGAGAGAAGGTAATACTAATTAGTGCCGAGAAGAGAGAAGATAACGGAATAGAAAGACCAGTTTGAGTTGCCATGGTCAAAAGTAATACTGAAATTTAGGAAATAAAGTTGGTACAATGTTAAAATCATTGTTATATAATTAGGAATAAAATAGTAATTTTAATATAATCTTATCGGATGATCAATCAAAATCATAAAATCGAAAACCGAATCAATAACCCAATAAAAAAATTACAAAATCATTAAACCAATGGTGTTTTTCTCTGTTCGATTTATCGGTTAAACCAAATTTTGCACACCCCTTTAGAGGCCATAAACTTGAAATCTTGCTAAAATAATGGTGCAACCTAAAAAGAAGCAAATGATGTGACAAACTTCCCTGAACTTTGGTAGTTTTTCCTTGATAGAGTACACATTAGGTAAAAGAACAAAGTACATTTTCCAGCAGACGGTATGTATGAGAGAACCCACAAAAAGTGAAGGAATTTAAGACACAACAGACTCCTTCAACTGTGAGTATGTATAACACCTCAACAATGAGGTTGTGAACAACACTATATATCTTAACAAAAGGCTCATATAACTGGAAAAAACACAAAAGAAATTACCAAACCAAAGGTAGGGACTTAATTTACGCTTCGGCGCCTTTACCCCCTGGTTCAACATCTGCAGTTTTCACAAATCCGTTATCAGGATGGTGCCCTTCACTCTCACTGGCAGCTTGTGACAGTAAAGAGTTGCCCAAGCTCTCGAGCCTGTTCTGCGTTAGATACTCCAGGGGAAGGTTGGTAGCATTAACAAGGGAGGTCATGCTCATTCCAGCAGTGGCCTCAGCTAGCATGTCATCATCACGGTTCGGATGGCAGTTCAGGTCCAACTGTCCCTTCCCAGGTCCGAACTCCTCCACTTGATCCCCGTTCGAATTCTTTTCATTGTCAGAGTGATTCATGCGTTCGTTCTCGGAATGATTCATTTGAAGCAACTCTATTCCACTCGTCATCCCATCTGTTTCTGGTTCATCTTTAGGAGGGACCTGATCTTTTGCCTGTGCAAGTTCTGCTTCTCGATCTGATTGCTTTTTCTTCTTACGCAACATGAGTGTTTTAAAACGACGTTTCACAGTCAAACAGACATTGCACTTACACGTGGGATGGTGCTTGCCCTTCCCACTTGGAGGCTGAATGCACACAATGCAACTGCAACCAGGGCGATGCCGAGGATGTTTTGTTGTGGCTCCAACCGAAGGCTCTCCCATGTCGCCAATGCTATCTCCCATGTCGCTAGCAGCAACTGTTGCCAAGGCATCTAGGCCAGAAGACTCTAAATCTTCATTGTTTTCTACAAGTTTTCGCCTCTTAGGGTCTGGAATGAGGAGACACTAATAGTGAGTTGACTTAGATTATCTAAACAAAGGTAAGCATAATTCATATGTTTCAATTTATAAAGTGTTTCATACAAGAATTATAATGCATCTACTATTTTTTGAAACTAATTTGACTCATTCATCATAAAGCCCTTCATAAACCGGGTGGCAACAAAGAAGCTCTCGAACTTGCTGGAATCCCGAAGGAACATCAATGTAACACATTTTATTTGGCAGCTCTTTAGGATGTTAGGGGGCGTGAGATACGGATTGTGCAATTAAAATATCACAGATAAAAAAAAAAAAAAACCAAAAAGAAAGCTTCCCCACCAACCATAGTGAAACAGATTTCCTAAAGTGTAGTGCTTTGAGCAGATGAACATCAAGATATAAATGAAAAGTCGATTTCCTAGAATCAGGAGAAAAGTCTGTTTAGCAGAAATTCCTTAATCTCACTTTTTTGAAATGTTTTTTAAAAATAAACCTTAAAGCTTCAAGATGAACCATCAATTCCTAACAGAAAGGTGCATTTTGTAAATGCAAGTAAACGGAAAAGTGAGTCCTTAAACTTGCATTACTTGCATTTACAAAATGCACAGAATTTGATGGTTCAACTTGAAGCTTGTACATAGAACTATTTATTCCTTGTGAAAAGTGACCTTTTAGCGACGAAACCTTTTAAAAGCTGTTACTCAAAAGCACATTCAATCTTCTACCAGCAATAAACCCATTTAAATCACACGTTGTCATTCTTGCCCATATATATATATATATATATATTTCCTTACTACTTCTTGATCATATCCTCGTAAAGATTGTGTGTCATTAACAAAGAATCAGCAGGTAAAAAAAATAGGAGGGAAGATTTCTGTTAAATAATGAGAAAAGATATCTAATACCCTTGCCAACTCTAAGGAGAGCTTCCAGTTCCCTCGGACTAATCTCATCAGGAATAGCACAAGAGCATCTGTAATAAAGTTTGCAGAAAAAGGGTAAGAAACGGTCATTCTTCAGAGAGTATCTATTTAATATATGAAATAGCACACAATTTGTATAGGCCAATTCCCATAAAACACAGAGACACACATGAGACAAAGCAAATGCATCTGAAAAACACGATTCATTCATCTAACACAAACGTATCTTCAGTTTGTACAGACTACCAATATCATAGTAAGAAGCAACTAAATTTGGTAGAGCGGAATTACACCCATGTTTATGGTTTACCTACCAAGAGAGAGACCACTACATGGGTAAAAAGCAAATTTTCTTTTTCTTTTAGCTATGTGATATCTTAAAAAATGAAAATGATATAACTAGTCTAGTCTCAAAAGTGAATCCGAAGTGGGAGATCAATGGAACCAGATATAGACCTTCTTGAGTCCCAAATATTGTCAGAACAAGTCCACTTTGCAGGAAGGAGAACGTGAAAAGGCAATCTACGCCATTTAGCACAGCTGTCACATTGAGCCCATTGCTCCTGATCCCTGTGCAACGGTACAACAGAAATCAGCATTGAAATCCAACAAAAACAAAATATCAGACAGATAGCAACCAAACATTTCTCGTAAGTGTAGTTTTGATATGACCAGCAAAGGCAAAGGTGAACATTATTAACAAAGCACCAACAGATCTTAGAGCTTTTTTGCTCTTTTTAGTTTTGATAACATTGGTCTGCACAAGTTGATCCATTGACATAATAGATAACTACAAATAAGTTTCACTCGGTACATTTAGTTTTTCCCTTACCCAGAAGATCGGGCAGTAAATATTGTCCTCTTTCCAAAGACTGGTGCTTCCTATTGAGGAAGAAAAAAAGAGAATTAAACTTGATTGACTATATGAAAAACGAACAATATAGCATTAGAAGTAAAGAGACAATTTTTGTGGTTTCCGTATTTTGGTTGCACTTACTTCATATTCCTCAAATTCACAGTCCTCAACCACAACAATGTTAGGCTTGGCAGTTGGAGATGGCCGTAGCAATTCTTGTATTTCTTCCCAAGTGATTCTAAGTTCCATAGCATCATCGGCATGCATAAGAAGCCTCTTATTTTTGGACCCAATGTTTCTTGCCTTTTTCTTCTCTGACATCGGCACTTGCCGGTTCACAGTATCATCACTTGTCCTGCCGCCATTCTTTTCATGTTTTGGATGGTAAAAAGAATTCGCATTACGGGAAAGAGCAAATTCAAATGCTGCAAGCATGTGACAATACCTGCTTTGCAAAAACACCTAGAAGGCTAGAGTAAACACTCACCGGAAGGTTATCAGCCATGCCAGAAAATGAAGTTTCTCCAGAGCCATTGCCACTGGGAAGGTTAGGCGTTTGAGGATCCTGTTTTGCATACAAAAAGAGGGAAATAAACTCACTTCACTAATCAGGAAAAGAGCGCTAACTATAGCAAACAATGTTTCTGTAGATAACCTGCATGTCAACATTGTTTGTTGCCTTCCGAAATCCCATAACAAGCTTTCCTCCAGGATCTATTCGACTGAAGATCACTACAACAATAGACCATAATTAGTATTTCTATCTGAAAATCATAATCGCTATCAAATGCAGAATCAATTGATGACCAAACTAAAGGAAAGACAGTATCTACAGTCTGATAACTAGCCACTCTGCCAGAGATGGAAAAATATTTCTTTTATTAGATGAAAGCATGAACATTTACCAGTATCACCAGCTTGCAATTGCATATTCTGTATACAAGGGGTAACACCCTCCAAAACATACATCCGGCTGTTGTTATTGGGCCAAAATCGGAATTGAAATGTCCACTCTTTACCCTTAATATCCTGAATCCTTATAGGTAGACCCTCTGATTGGTTAATTGGAGGGAAGTATGCCTGCATAGGAATTGGCATTGATTAAGCAGAAAAGGTGCATTGCAAGCTAACCATTCGAGGCCATAAAGATAACAGGCAAGATATCATATTGTCTAAACTTCACAAAGTAGATAAAAATCTGAAGAAGTAACTATTACTTCAGCACATGCTTTGGGAAGAACCAGACGGCCTATTCGTCCAGCATCACTGGCACTTAGGACCTTCTCAAACAGTGGTACAATAGTAGACTTTAAGCTGAAATTCCAGTTAAATGAAACAAAATAGGAGCGATACACAACTCAAAGATAACTAACAGCAACCAAAAATAATACGTTGTCAAGGATACTCTCCAGCTAATTTCTCCAACTCCTGGTCTGTAATCCGAGGCCAGTATCGAGGCAGTAACTGACTGCGTCCACCACGCCCTTCAGCAGGTGGCCTTGCAATCCGTGCTTGTGAAGCCATTCCTTTGACTGATTCAGAACCTGAGGTGGGGCTAGGTTTGGGGGGCTTGGGCAATATATGGCGTGCCCTTTGGCCCTGTTGGAAGGGAGAAGTTTTGCTTTGTTCCCTTCCTTCAACATCTCCACCAAGAAAAGGCTGTCCTGAACTTGAAGTACCAATTGGAGTACTTAAACAGAAATTTAGAGACGGCTGATTGATCGATTCATACATATCTTTAACACCTTGACTTGGTCTCTCATTATCGGGTTTGCCAAAGAGAGAAGCTCCAATGTTCTGCTGATTCAAATTCGAAAAGCATGTGCCAACATTACCAATAGGAAGCATTGTATCTTGTTTCTTGTCATTCCTCTGCGTTTGAAAGAGTTGACCAGGCTCATTGGTCTGCAAAAACTTTCTTCGTTCAAAGTCATTCTCATCTATTTTATTCTCAACGCCCAGTGGCTGTGCACTCTTAGATCCCAAGGTGCCATTAGGAAAATCATCACCAGGTATCTGCAAAAGCATTTATAAGATGATTTAAGACTCAAATTACATCAACTGACCATCAGCTAAATTTGTCAAAGAGAATACTTTCGGGGAATGCAACAATTAGTAAAAGACCACGTGAAGTGGGCATACACATTCAAAGCACACGTAAAACGAACTCCAATTAGATAAGTGAAATAAAAGAAAGAGACAAAATTCATTTGTCAATATCTTGAATTTGTTTGTTTCTTTCAAGGATTAGGTTTTGGCTTTCCGGTGGGATTGTCTTTCAATGTTGCATGGGCACAATATAGACGCCAGATATATGGTTATAATAACACCAGAAAACCAAAACACATAGAATGTTTGCTCTAAGTGAAAAAGCTGCATCAATTTGCCGAATTACTATGTGAAGGTTAGAAAGTGATATACTAAGGTGGCAGTTACAATTTTCACTCTGGATGGTTACTTAGTACTCCAGCATGGAACCACATTGCGATTAACGTTACTCTTCTCCCATAATGGAGACAAATTATTTTGACCCTGCATTTTTAGATACTTACCCATATCTTTAAAATATTATTTAGAAAGTTTTCTTAAAATATGACAAGTAAAGATAAGACACTGTATTCAAATATACCAAGTAAGCTTGCCAGAAAGAGCATATATCAAGTATGACAAGTGAACGTCTGAATATCAAATAATCAAATATTAAAGCACAGAAAAAAAAGAAAAAAAGAAAAAAGAGAGCAGCCTGTTGTGTCTGTGTTGCAAGGAAATGACACTTGCATTGACACAATACAAACACAAGATACATAGGACGATTTATCTTAAGTGCAAAAGCTGTCTCAATTTGCAGAATTACTATGTGAAGTTTTGAAAGTAATATTATGCAGTGGCTGTCCGAATTTTCACCATTGATGGTTATCAGCATGAAAGTAAACTGCCTTTGGCTTCACTCTTCTCCCATCAATGGAGAGCTAATTTTGACCCTGTTGTTTTAACTATATCCACACATCTTTCAATTAAACAACTACTAATACTACTAACGCTTCATTTCCAACTACAAACCTCTCTATAATGGTGTTGTTTGCCTCGATATCTCTTTGTTGCTATAGTGAAGTGTTGTTATAGAAAATACATAATGTAACATGAAAAATCAATTCCAAAACAATCTTGGCCATTATAGTGAAATGTTGGTATAGAGGTCAAAGGATTGTTGCTATAGAGAAGTTTGACGGTAGTTGGATCGCTCTATAGTGAAATATATAATCGCACTATCTGCTTTGCTCTATTTGCAAGTATTATTCCAATAATTCAATAACTTGAGATTCTCTACCTCTTACTACATACACATCTCTACACAGACTGAACCTAATTACTATAACTAGAAGTGAACAATCATGAGTAAAATAATTTTTTTTAGTACATGACAACTAAAAATAGAGAATTTATGTCAATTACAAAGTAAGCTTGCCAAGAGAGAGCAAAAAATAAATTTGACAAGTTAATATGTGCATATGATACTAAACGTCAATAAAACACAACGAAGTTTATATAAAAAGAGGTTGATTTATTGATTGATTAGAGAAACAGAAATAAATAAAGGAGAGTACGTACATATGTTTTATAACTATACAAATATCTTGACCCATGTACCTTTTTCTATTTACAATTTTCTTGACCATTTCCTTTAACAAAATCTTTTTTCATCCAAAATTTTAATATGTAAATGAACAATTCTAGATTTTCAATACCATTTCTTTAATGCGATGAACCTTAAAACCAAGTAACCAACAACAATCACCAATTTAATTTTTTATCCATTCCAATAAGTTTGACGTCTTTCCATGGATAAAAAGTACTCTTCCTTTAATAATTTAAATTAGTAATCCTATCCCAATTTTTATTACATCCCTTCCATTTTGGTGCATTCGAAAATATTTCACACTATTCCACTAATAAATACTATTTTATACAATTTTCACAAGTTCTTAAAATTCAAATCTATTCACCTATCAAATTTATGAGACGTGAATTTTTCTCTCTTAATCTATTTCTTTCAACTATTAGGTTAAGTTGTTCTTACATTACTAATTTGTAAAATATACAAGTCAAATGATATCTTAAACTGCTTATCCAACCAAATGGTGTCACCTAAATTAAAAGGAGTAAAAAACTACCACTATAATTTATTATTTCACATCTTTGTAACCACTACTAAATTTTTACATTCCAAATTATTATTATAAACGCTTCTTTACTAATCATGGTATAATAATCTTAAACATTTTATCTTATTATCTATACAAGTCAAAGTATGTATTCGTATTGGGATGAAGGAGTATTTTTGACAAACTACTTCATTTTACTCATTTGAGTTATTGTTTTTACATGCTCTAAAGTTCTCATATAATTTTTCTTTTTTTAATCCCTAAACTAATCAAATGCGATAAAGTAAAATAAATAGAGCAAAACATGTGAATGAGGCATAACCATTTTACAAAGCTCAAGGACTTCAAGCTATTTTAGGTTCATCTCCCTAAAAGTGAGGTTATCAGCATATTTCATGTTCAAACATCCTCATATTGAGTTGTTGCAGTAAAAAGTATTGGAGAGAAATTCACTGTTCCTCCTTCTCCATAAGCGTATTTATTTTATTCATAAAATAAATTGCACTAAGATGCTTATAATACTAAAAATTTTAGAGAGCACAAAGAAGTTGTAAAATCTTCTAAGTCATTTACATTTTCTAATTTAAGCGAAAACTATGGTGTGGAAGCATTTGGCTTTCTAGAGAAGGCCCCTTCAAAACATATCCAATTTCTTTGTTTCCATAAAGTCCATCCTATACATAATACTCCTTTAAGACAACAAGGATCTACTACTTTAAAGTTAAAATGATTTTTTTAAGGATGGTAACAGTATATTCATCAGCACAAAACGCTGGCTGGTAACCAAATTTACATAAAAAGATCCAACGGATTAATCTGTCCTTTTCTACTTACAAGGATTGTTTTGCTTTCATTTTGGAACAACAAGGCTTTTCTACATAATTCTAAAGCCATGTTGGACTTCATGAACTCATAATACAACCTGCGAATCTCTACAATTAGGTTTATACTTTTGGATGTGATTCCGGCACATCCTTGGTTCTACTTTAGTGCTCTCCCACACCGATGCAGCGACCTACAACCATCCTTTAGTTTTCTATAGAAGCTGCAACATTATAGGGTTAAACAGAAGCAGCAAACCTTCCTACTTCACTAGCAGAGAATATGCAACGTAAAATTACTCATGAGATCTAATGAAGAACCAGATAACAATATAGAAGTTAACAGAGTTTATGAGACAACGTTAATATATGGTATACTTGACCAGGTTACTGTTAAGCATTAGCTATCCAAGTACAATGATGAAAATGAATATGGTGCTGAGAGATTATATAAGCATATAAATTAGTCTCATTAATCCAGAATAGGAGGGAGAGAGGCAGAAGACACGATACTGAGGTTTTAGGTTCACTTCACAACTAACTGCATACACTCTATGCAAACCCTACCCCTACCTTGGGAGGTAGACTGGTAGAGAGGTTATTTCCAATAGACTCTCGGCTCAAGGGAAAACATATAAAAAAGAAATAACAGAAGTGAAGAAATCATGGCAATTACTACAAAAATGAATAAACAATTTTAAAAAAAATAAATAAGGATACCTGTATTGGCCTGATGGAATGACCATCCAAATGACGTGCACATTTTATACATGTAACACCTCCGTAATCCAAGTACTCATACAAATATTTTGAGGCAATGCACCCACAGTGTATAGGCTGCCAGACCAAATGAAGATAGAATCAAAAACACTAGTTGACCATGCAAGTCTAGTACATGAGATTCAGTGACCTACCTTTCTACAAGTTCTGCATTCCCTCCAACCAGATTCATCCGGGTGGAATGTTTCACAGAAAACTAAATTCTCAAAAGCAGATCTACAGATAAAAAATGAGGAGAAATCACAACTTTCGTTTACTGATTGCATAATTAACTAATAAATAGCTAGGCAGAAATACCATATAAATTACAAGTCAACTATAAGTCAAGACTGATGAAAAGGCTCTTACTTTGTGACGCTTGTATAAAGAAGAGCAAAGAAAAAAAATTAACATTAGCAATATGAGTCCGGAACAACATCAGTGTCATACAAGGGAGCTCTAAGAAAGAAGTTGAATTTCCAACTGTAAGAACTTATACTATGATTTTCTTTTCTATAACGTAAGGTAACAACTATAACAACTTATACTTCCGATTTCAAGAACCAAAAAGAACCACAGTAAGTCATCAACAACCAAACAGTTGACAAAGATGCTGACATACCATTTTACATGGGAAGACCAACAAAAAACAACAGAGCAAGAAAGTACTACTGCCTCAAACGATAAACTATTTTGTGCAAGTTATTATCTTGGAACTCGCTGCAACTAACTATAAATGCCTTAAGTGTTTTAAGATATAACATGGAATCATATAAGCCCAAAACTAATGAAAGATCTCATCTTTACTCCCAATGACCAATAAATCATCAAGTTAAACTCATTTTTCTTCTAAAACTACTGAAAGATCTCATCTTTATTTCCAATGACCACTAATTCATCAAGTAATACTCATTTTTCCTTTGTTAAAAGCTTGAAAATAAGAAAATGAAAACATAAAGGTCCTTTGAATTCTGACCTTCCATCTCCTTCCTCTAAATTAACACCTCAATACTTTACGAAATACACATCGAAGACCAAACTATTACACGTAATATGTAATCACAGTATGCACTAACAAAAGGTGGAGGGCACTCACTCTTGAAGGAGAAACCAATATGCCACAAATGTGATATTTGACTAAAAACCCAAAATTTAGGAACAATCCCATAATGCAACAAACAGAAATTTCTCTACAACAAGAAAAAATAAATTGCCCCCCTCTATTTCAGGGAGATCCACAAAAACCCCATATCCCCAGACTACCCTTTACATCAGAAAATCAACGCAGATATATAGCAAAAAAAGCTACAATTAATTTAGTACAAGATAAATTAATTACCCGCAGTTGTAGCAAAGCTTAGCAAATCCACCTGATTTGAATCCCCATCCTTTCTTCCACTCGACCGACGTCGTTGCACGACATAGCTCATTCATGCAAATCATTGACCCCATTTTTTCCCTAAAAATCAAACCTTTAACAACAAATCTTTTAAATCAACATAAACCCTAAAACACCCATCAAGAAAACAGTAAACCCAGATCAAATAATCAAAAAAAAAAATTAAAAAATACCTTCAGTATCAAATGTAACGAATACCCAGATGAAAAATCAACCTTAGCATGAGCACATAACTTACAAAATCTTGAACTGAATCAAAATGGGTCAAACACACACACTGTAGAAAAAATAAATAAATTATTAACGGTGGTGGTCGGTGGTTGGTCGGTGATTTCCGATGAAGATAGAAAAACAGAGCAGATAAAGATTCAATTTTGCAGAGAATTTTAGAGAGAGAAACAAAAAAACAGATTTTTTTTCCAGATTTTTAGAGAGAGAAAGTTGAATGTGTGCATGCAGAGTCTACATAGCAAAGAAGATGAAAGAAAAAAAATGGATACACAAAATGCATGCACGACACTTGAAGACAGACACCCACCGCAAGGTCTTCTTCTATACTTTACAGAAAAATTTCCTTTTTTTTTTCCATACAAATTTAAAACAAATTAATTCTTGTTTTTATTTTTTAATATTTTTTAAAATTATTTTATTTACTTTTGGTCAATTTTTTCGGACAGTGATACGATTGACCCCTATAGTTTCGTGAATTCCCATGTCCCCTTTTGGTATTTATGACGTCAAATATATCTTTTTTAAAAGAAGTCAAGATTTACTGTTTTATACTTTGAATAAAAAGTTACCAGGTCAGGTAAATTTCAACATGAATGAATCTAGGAAAAAAAGTGTTATTTTTACTGATATAATATAATGTGGAAAAGATTTTTATATATAATTATGAAAAGTTTGATTTTGTAATTCATTGTGAATGTTAGTATTATTTATAGTTTATTCTTGGAAACTTACATTAAAAACTACTATGTTATTTTTCTTATCGATTTTTTCTTTTATTTTGTTTTTGATTACGTTTATTTTAAATTGAGGGTCTAGAAAAAAATAGTTTTTTATACCATAAAAATAATAAGATATGTGTATATGCTATACTTTTTTTCAAACCCTACTCATGAAAATATCAAGAGATTATAAATGAAAACACAAATGATTTTTGTAGGAGTTTTTGTTAGATTTAATTTGTAGGGATCATATATGAGATCATTTTGTGACTCTTTATAGATAATGATGATATAGTGTGTCGAATTTTTTCACTATTATGGTATTTATATTGCTAAAAGATCAAGCATGTTATTATAAAGATAAAAATGAAAAATTAAAAGTTAAAAAGAATTTTTAAATATCAAAATGTGTTTGTTTAACACATTGAAAAGGGACAAATATCATATAATGAATTTTATTTTATTTTTTAATTATTTTTTTTAAAAAATGTGTTAGTATTAAGCTAAATAAGTCAAGCCGCGTGCATGTCAGTTAAAACAAAATCTGATTATTAACAATTCTGATAATCATGATATCTTTTCAAAAATATTCATGGCATGAAATAAAATTGACTAGTGTCATATTTGTTGACGTATAAGATAATTATAGATAAATTTAATTAATAAGTATTAATTAATATTACGATATTTAATATATTATATAATAAATTAAAATTTATTCATAGTCTAAAAAGATTTGTATCTTAATTATTGTTGTATATAATTTCAATCCTTCTATTTATGTATGAATGTTGATTATAATGTGATAGTAAAATTGTTAGAATAGTTATATTAACTTTGACTGATTAATTAATTTAACACTAAAATTGGCATCAAGGAAAATATATTCATGAATTTTTCATGGTTTACTTCCTACCAAACGCACCCTAAATGTCAACCCTTTGCAAGTTTTTTTTTTTTTATACATTAAGATATCATGAGATTATTTCTAGCATTTAAGGTTTACTAGTTAGTTTATATTCTAGGAGGAGTAATAATTTAGATATATTTGTATGAGTCAAACATAGAAAAAATTATTGAAATATTTTGAAGAATCTTTAACTAGTCAATTATTAGTTTGTTGTGTTATTGTTTTTGACTTGATCGTATTATGTATTATTTTAGTTTGTCATCATATAACTACAATTAGTAAAAATAATGGAAGTTCACAATGTTTATATTTTAAAACTATTTGTAAATAATCTCAAAGTATATATTGTATAGAAAATTTATTATTTCTCAACCTATATGCACATAATCTCAATTATACTAAATGAGTGAGGTCTGCTTTAGAGATTAACATATATATTAAAAGCCTATATGAACATATTCTCAATTATACTAAAGAGTGAGGTATATATGCTTTGGGGATTTAACATATATAAATTAAAAGTTTATTTCATGTCATGGGAAAGCTTACAACAACAGTACTATTCATGTTTAATCGTCTCAAACTGATAAAAAAGTTATGCAAAATAAATATTAGCCCAACTCGATGGTTTGGTCGTTTGGCCCATCCAATAGATGATACAAGTTTAAATAATTGACCCATCTATTCAGAATAGTGAAGATTTTGATCAAAATTTTCTTACTCATTTGAACTTCGCTCGAATTGGAACTTTTATATTCATTCACTTTCGATTTCAATATAATAACTTACCTATTATTTTAAATATTTAAAAACATTTTAACATCAATGGAATTTTAACTTTTCAGTATTAAAATCAAAAGCCCAACGATCTTTTTCTCTAATTGGACTTGGTCCGGGTTGGACTAATTATATATAATAGAAACAAAGTTACAAAGATAGCAAAATCGAGCCCAATATAAGTTTAGCTCCTAATAAATAAAAAACGTAAGACAAAGGTGATTTTAGGAATAATCTTCCAAATACAATCAATCAGCTGACCTACTAGTTTTGATCGAGTTTTAGATAATTATCTCAATTATTTAGAATAATAATGAAGAGTTTGATCAAGAATTTCGATTCAATTAATAACTTACCTAACAAGTGCCTACGAAAGAGCTGTTTTTTTCTTCTTCATGAATTCATTAGGTTAGAATATATATAAATGTTGAAACGAAAATTGATAGCTGTCATAAAAATAAAATAATAATATATCTTTGTGAAAGGTGCATGGCTTACTAATTTGTAAAAATAATAACAATAGTAGGTATGTATGCATGTTAATTTCTAGGTTTATATAGGAGTAACATTTATTTTATCTATATTTACTAGGGTTTGGTTTATCATGCATGGTACGCACGTTACGATTATTTAGGAGAATGACATATCACCCAATTGTTACATTATGTTGCAACATGTTCATTCACCAACATGTATTCATGTCTACCTTCCATAGGTTCTCCTAAATTTGGTAAAACATAATTGACGCGATAAAATTAGTCTATAAAAAATATAATTCACTTAATTTATTTAAATTCAGACTGATTAATATATAGTAACTCGTATATAATATATCCTAAACTAATATTTCTAGATTTGACTATTATTATTGAGTTTTGTGCTCTAATTACAATCAACCTAATACTTACTCCGTTTAGTACTTCACATGCTTATGTTGTATCTAATGTTAAATTCCTTAATAGAGATCAATTCTAACGAGCCTTTCTAATTCTTTTGATTTGTTAAATTGAACGAGTAAAATTAAATATTTATTTTTATTTTTTACTATGTAGGTAGCTGGCCACGTGTAATATGTCGGTATACCTTAAATGATGCTTATCCTCGTTTCAATTTGTTTCTTAAGAGACTGGTAAATTAGGGAAAGAAAATAAATATTTGGTCTCATTATTTTCTGTTTTATTGCCAATAGGACAATAAGACTAGTAGTGCCCTCCATATTTACGAAATTGAATGTGTTTGTTTTTTTAGTAAAATCCAAGTATGAGGTTTGATGAATTTCCTATGCATGAAATATTATTATTCTTATTATTATTTTTGTTTTGCTTGCATGTGTATGGTGTATATTGGTAATAGATTTGGCAAAATAATAAGTCTAGGGAAAAAGACAATTTAATAGCCTGCCAAAAGTCATTCATTGCATGGCATGATAACTAATTCCTAATTCTAGACCTACTTTATAATTTACTTATTCACTATCTATCAATTGCGTAAAAAAAATCTTTAACGATAATTAATTAATGACAATAATTTAGTTGTCATTAAATATGTATTTTTAGCAATAATTAGCACTCTTTATATATGTTCATAAAGTCTTTAGCGACATTGGATTCAATAACAATTAACTAATATCGGTAAATTAAAGGTTTTAACACTCTTTGTTAATGTGGATATTTATTGTCGCTAAAAGATATTTTTGTTGCAATGATCTTATTTATCCCATTGTGAAATATTATCCAACAGGGCTAGGTTAGGGAAACTTGAACATGTTTGTTTTGTGCACACATAAAACAAGACTTTTTCGACGTGGATTATGATTGGATGGTTGAGATTTCTCCATCTTATAACTAGAGGTATATTAACTAGAGATTTTAAGGTTAAACATTTGAAAATGAATTTTTTTTGTTCGAAGTGTCGCTTCTAGAAATAAGCCGTGCAATGCGTAAATTCAAATTTAGTTGAACCTCAATAAATACTAGACACACAGTAAATAGTAATAACAAAAATAAAATTATAATCATCTGAAAGTTTCCAATACGTCTAGTATATGATAGTCGTCTTTGAAACTTTCGTTGTTTCCATTTTTAAAAAAATGCATTATACAACAATTATATGATTAAAATTTCTAATAAAAGAAAAGAAAAAATAGTATAATTTTCCAATTAATTAATTAGGAAATTACAGTGAATAGATTTTCCCAACAATAAAAAATTGTTTAATTATCCAAAACTTTCGTAAAGTATATTGGTCAGATAAGATATTTAATAGATGTCAAATATCTTTTTCTGCCTGAGCTAGAATCCTTGTGTCAAATGTCAATAAGATGAAATAACAAATACTTCAGGAAAATTGCAAAACTAAAAGTTCACAATGAAAATGAAAACAAAAACGAAACAAAAGCTGCCGGATATTCTCATATATATTTTTAGGAAAATAAGTAAAATATATTTCGTAGATCGCAATGTGTTAACGACACCATGACATTTATTTAGGAAAAACAAAATATGAAATAATTTGTATTTTTTATTATACTATATTGAACAATATTCAGAAATGACAAATAAATCAAATTTTGAAGAAACGTAATATAAGGTGAAAAAGGAAAAGGGAAAATAAGCGAATACCCATAAAAACAAAATAATTACAAACATATACCCTTTATATTCATACCCCACTGAATAATTACATTATATATTCCAAAATTAATTTCGCGATGCTAAATTAGTATATATATATATATATAGATTTAGTATCAGGTAAGCGAAATTATCAGCCTTAATAATACCAATACAATATATGATACTCATTTAATATCAGTTAAGCGAAAATTGTCAGCCTTAGTGAATGAGAGAGGGGGTATAGGATGTACTCCCTCCGTTTAAAAAAGAATGATCTAGTTTGACTTGGCACGAAGTTTAAGAAAATAAAGAAGATTTTTAAATTTTGTGGTCCTAAAATAAAGTTATGTCAAATGTATAAAATTGCCCTTTAATCTTGTGGCTCTAAACATGTCACGTGGAAAACTAAAATTAAAATGTAACCAAAAAAAGAAAAAGGTCATTCTTTTTGAAACTGACTAAAAAGGAAAGGAGATCATTCTTTTTTAAACGGAGGAAGTAATATTTTTTGTGAGAATGAGTATTTCTTGAATTATTTTGAATTGGGGTGTGAACATATAATTATTTTGAGTTTTATGGCTCATTTATGTTGTTTTTCCAAAAAGAAATAAAAAGGCACAGAAAGTAAGCGAAGATCTAATAACGGGCCCTGAATAGTGGGCTTCGGTTTGTTCATGGGCTGATAAAAGATGAGCCCATATCACTGGACAATTATTTCATCTTTTGTCATTTGCACTTTCTCCTCTAGTTTGTGTTGGTCTTTAATATCTGTCCCTCAAGCCAAATAACTTTTTTGCGGAACATAAGTTTATATTTTTGCATTGTATATCTCACAAGTTACGTCCCGCATCCTTAAAGAAACTATACCCCACCAAATAAAAGTTCGATTTCTAAGGACAAAAATAAAAGACTAGCCCATTTAAATAGCAAATCGTGCAATTAAATGTAACAACAAACCCATTTGTGAATCACTTATTATTCATGAGTACATAGATCATGATAAGTATGCCTTGTTTTCTTTTTAAGGTTTTTCCACTTATGTTTTGGGGTCTCGATTAATCCGAATTTGAACCGTAGTAAAACCTAAGGAAAACGCTCCTTATCAAGATATTTTTACTAGGGAACGAACCCAAGACCTTTGTTAGGTGTGGATGAATCCCACCAAAATGTTTTGTTAGGATTTCTTTATGGACTTGGTTGACTTTCATTTGGAGTTGTGATTGTTTTGAAGGTCTAAATGAAAGTCAACCAAGTCCATAAACAAATATACTTACAACTAATAAAATAATAAGACAGATTAGCTGTTACAATATGTTAAAAATGTATTTGTTAAAATTCGTTGTTTCTCTGTTTCAATTTATGTTGTGACACAATTGTTACGTGACTTACATGTTACTTAGAATACTCTGCTTCAGATCTGATGTTTGTCATATAATTTTATGTTTTAAAGTCAGTTTTTCCCTCTCTTTCTCCGCTGTTTGATCTGTTTTAATTTTTAAAAATGGGCCACTATACTTAATTTGTAATATATTTTACGTCGTACAAAGCTTATGCCAGAGTTTTAAGGCCATGTGATCAGAGTAAGTTAGCATTTCGTCAGTTTCAGTTTATGTGACACTATTGGTATTTGAGAAGTCAAAGAAGACGATACATTTGTCATTTGTCGAATTTCCATTGATTTATGGTTTTACAAGAATTGAATGCAAGATTTTATTTATGAATAGGCTCCCAAACTGAAAGTGCATACATGATTCTTCCTTTCCAGCCTTGCAACATCCAATTGCTATCTTCATCGACTAGAAAATCCGCGTGATAGAACATTTTCACCTTGGTTTTTACTTCCTTGACGATGTCTTGATCCAATGGAAGTTGTCTAAACCCCGCTATCTGATTCCTCATTGACCATTTCTTGAAACTTTCCGGCCTCTCAACTCTCTCCGCCCCTTCACTAGCTATAACGTTCATTATATCTCTTCCGAATACTTCCTGCTCAAACGTCATCCTTCCTTCATCTTCTCGTGGCATTGTGGCCTCAAACATGTCAAATTGGGACGAGAAATGGAATAAAGCCTCTCGGAATCTTGTAGTGAAGAAAGATGCATTGTACATAGCGTTAACGATCCCATGGACAAAGTAATGAGGATTTATTTCCTTTATCAAGTTGAGAACAGCATCTCTTGGATTTTTGTTGTTGTGTGTTACTACTGTTTCATCAGGGACATTCTTTAGCCTGTACAAACAATTCACCACGACGATTTCATCTCTGTCAATGTCCAAATCTTCTAGTGTAATCTCATCCCATTTCTTAGCTATTGCTTTATACTCAAATGGAACATCAAATCTCTTGCAATAGTCTTTTAAACGTCGTCCTGTCTCCTCAACTCTCTCAGCTGGTCGAAAACCTGGCTGAGGGAAATCGATTCCTGTGATCTTAAGCTTTGGAGGTCCCCCGGGCCTTAGGGAAATCCCATGTATTATACAAGGCCATTGAAATCCATATAGAATACCAAAATCTATTATATGAATCCTCGATGATTCACTTGTTAGCTTCGCGATAGACTTGTTTGCGAATATGTTTGACATCCTCTTGAATGGACAAGCAGTGATGTAGACCTGATAAGCTTTTAAGAAATCTGCAGATGATATTTTCTTACTTGTGATCAATGTTGCATCTCCGCCAGCAAAACGAGCTTCTAGGGCATTGGCGAAGCAATAGGCGAGCCTTGAAGTAGCGTCACCAAAAGGAGAAGAATGCTCCCTAATTTTCTTGAGAACCTCTATGAATGTTTTGCTGTTGTAGCTTGCTGCAGCCTCCGCGCAACGCGTTAGGAGGCTAGTAAGATCTACTACTTCATTCGTCTTAACGCCTTTTTTGCTCCCACGAGGCCTTCCACGTTTAGACTGCTTTATATGAGAGCTCTTTTGTTTATCCCATGCTGCATTATCTGATGCTGTTGCTGATTTTGATCGATTTTCATAGAAGGAAGGATTCAAGCCTGGACAGAGAAGCGCTTTATCGTAGTGCTCCTCTGTTTTTCCATCCTCTGTTTCCTCTGTTCCATTACTAGCTAACTGCTTCGATTTTCGCCCTTTTGAACTGTCATTATTTTCATCTCGAGTATGCTTTTTGTTTCCATCTGAACTTGGTATCCCACCTTGATTGACATCATTGACTTGATGATAATTGATTGCATTCGATGCACCGCCATTGACAACACTAATACCATCACCAACACCTTGACAGATATTAGTATTATAAAAAAGGGAACATTGGTCAGCATCTAAATCAGAATTGAAAGTTGTCTCAACAAATTGATTCACAGCATCGCAGTAATCATCTTGAAATTGATTACCACTATCATCAACGAAATCGTGATGAATTGGAGGTGGATTCAACGCATCATAAAACGATTTTTCAGCTGCTTGGAGAGCTATGCAATCTTGAAACATACATGGCCTATTTTCCAAATCTTCTTGATCTTCCATAAGCATCTGATGTATATACTTAAAAACTCCATCGAAGTAATCTCCTTGGACTACTGTACGATCACTACCACTTCCAATAACAACCTCCTCCTCCGATGGTCGTCTGCTCGAAAAACAGAGAACATCGTTAACTCCTCCTCCTCCACCGCCACCGCCACCAAAGCGATGACAGAATTCAAATCCATCAGATGATCTATGATCACCTGGGAAATGGGAGCCAGTATTCATCATAGAAAAAATGTTTTTTTGAGGGATTGTGAAATGGATGTTGATTCTTGATGAAGACACATATATATTACTTAAACTAAATATTTAAGAATATTTTTTTGAGGGATTGTGAAGTGGATGTTGATTCTTGTGAACACATATATATATTACTTAACTAAATCCACCGTACGAGTTAGTTTTGATTTGATATGAATTTTAAAGAAGAAATTTTTTTAAAACTTGTAATTTAAAATAACTGACAGATATTTGTTTGATTGAACATTTTAAAATTAAATTGTTATTTAATATAAAAATATATCATCTTTAAAAAATTAAATTAAAAAAAAATAAATCATATAAATCGAACAAATGTAGTACTTATATTTTTTTTATATTATATAAGAGAGAATAATATATACTCCACTTGTTCTTCAACGAGTTGTACGGGAATTTTATATATTTTGATTCTTTAAAGTGGGTCATAAAGTTAACTTTTTTCTCCTACATTTTTTTTTTTAAATTTGGCACTTGGGACTTTACAATTGGTATATCATATGGATGATAAAATTGCTTTTTCCCTTTCTTTGCTACTTGGGTCTCTGCCCTTGGTCGATTATATGCTTTCTTTGTTAGATTCGATTCAATTTATATGATATGATGTAATTTAATGAATTTAGAGTTTAAAAACATGGTAACACTTTTACTATCTTTTCATATGATTGTTAAGATAAATCAATTTTTTTAAACAAAAGAGTACACATTTATAGTGTGATTAAATATTTATTGAATAAAAAAATGTGTTTTTTTTTGTGATCGGTGAAAAATAAAGAATGTGTCACATAAATTGAGACAAAGGAAATAACTTTTATCTCTTGTAAGAATATACTTTACTTTATTTGTCTTTGTGCATCTTGGTTAATTTAGGCAACTTTGTAGCTAAAAAATTTTTGTTTCCAAAAGGGGGCACTTATTAGGTCTTTCTTACCTTCTAAACATGTAAGCATGACGAAACTTACCCGCATATGATGTGAGCATCGTATTTTCTTTTGCGTATTCTTCTTATTTGTTTTATTTAAACGTTCAAAATTTTGCTTCTTTCATGAGCTCATATTATCTATCCTAGCTAGAATCATTTCCAAGTATAACTTTTGCTAATTTTTAGTCAAACTTTGTTTCTCATAAATATTTTTTTCTTTAAATAATAAATTGTAAACACTTATTTTTTTCTTTAAATAATAAATTGTAAACACTTATCAAGAAAATATAATTAAGATGTCATTATAATATATAGTGTAGACAAGCTAGCTGGTACATGCTTATAAATAGACTTGAAACGGACGAAAGCTTACAAAGTTATGAGCTATACATGGGAAATAGTACATGATTTTTTTATTTTTTATTTTTTTTGTCGATCTTCATAAAAGTTGATGATATATTTTGTAAACAAACTAGCTGGGGCTCACCTTGGGAAAAAGAGAAATTCCAAAATATAAAAGAACAATAGTCTAAATGAGAGCGAGATAGAGGAAACCGACTGTAATTCAAATGCTATTTATAAAACGATGCGAATTTGAATTTTAAAGTTTATGTTTTGTATAATAATTTCAAGTTATAATAATATATTTTGTATAGCTTCATAAGTTAATTTTGTAGAGGACAAAATATATACATACATTATTTTTATTCCATGAAAAAAAATTTATTTTTAAATAACATTCGATCGATTCAAATACAACATATCCAAATAGATGTAAACAAAGAAATACGATTTAGGTGAATCGAGGGGGCAAAAAGGGTTGGGTGGGTGGGGA